>NC_089761.1:71115664-71185664 GCF_040412425.1 Macrobrachium rosenbergii
AAACGAAAAAAAAAAAAAAAAAATAAATATAAATAAATAAAAATAAATAAATAAATTAATTAATTGATAATTGTAAAGAATAAATAAATAAAAAATAAAAAACAAATAAAAATAAGTTAATAAATAAAAAATAAATAAATATATAAAAAATAAACAAAAATACATGAATAAAAATAAATAAATAAAAATAAGTAAATAGAAGCAAATAAATAAATAAACAAAAATAAATAAATGAATGAAAATAAATAAATACATAAAAATAAATAAATAAATAAAAACAATTGAAAATAGATTAATAAAAATAAATAATTAATAAAAATAATTGAAAATAAATTAATAAAAAAAATAAATAATAATGAATAAAAATTCATTTTTATTTACTTATTTGTTTTTTTTTATTTTTAGTTATTTATTTATTTATTTTTTTTTATTTATCTTTTTTATTAATTTTTTATTCTTATTTATTTATTTATTTTATTTAATTATTAATTTTTATTTTTTATTTATTTACTAATTTATTTATTTATTTATTTTTAATTTTGCATTTATTTTTATTTATCTACTAATTTTTAGTTATTTATTTATTTTTATTTACTAATTTATATTTAATTATTTTTATTTATTTATTTATTTATTTTTATTTATTATTATTTACTTATATATTTATTTTTAATTATTTTTATTTATCTATTTTTGTATTTACTTATTCCCATTTATTTATATTTATTTATTTATTTATTGTTATTGATTTTTATTTATTAATTTTTTTATTTTCATTTATTTAATTTATTTATTTATTTTTTATATATTTATTTATTTATTTATTTATTTTTATTTATTTTTTCTTTATTTTTTATATTTATTATTTTATTTTTTTTATTTATTTTCATTTACTTTCATTTATTGATTATTTTTATTTTTTTATTTATTAATTAATTTATTTTTAATATTTATTTATTTATTTTTATTTATTTATTTATTTTTATTTATATATATATTTTTATGTATTTTTCAGATATTTAATGATTTATTTTATTTATTAATTTTCATTTATTTATTTATTTATTTATTTATTTATTTATTTATTTATTTTTATTTATTTATTTTCGTTTACTTATATATCTATTTTTATATATTTATTTATTTTTATTTATATATTTATTTTTATTTATTTTTATATATTTAATGACTTATTTTTTTATTTATTTTTATTTACTTATTTATTTATTTTTAATTATTTATTTTTTATTTATTTTGAATTATTTTTTATTTATCAATTTTTATTTATTTATTTGTTTTTATTTATTTATTTTTTATTTATTTATTTAGATTTATTTATCTATTTTATTTATTTATTTATTTTCATTTGTTTATTTATTATTATTTATATATATATTTTTTAATTTTAATTTTTTATATATTTTTGCATTTTTATTTATATATTAATTTTTATTTATTTTTTACTTATTTATTTTTTTATTTTTTATTTTTATGAATAATTAAAAGTAAATAAATAAATAAATAAAAATAAATAAATTAATAAAAATAAATAAATAAAAAATAAAAATAAATAAAAAAAAAAATAAAAATAAATAAATAAATAAATAAATAAATAAATAAAAGAAAATAAATAAATAAGTAAAAATGAATAAATAAATTAATAAAGATGAATAAATAAAAAAATAAATATAAATGAAAATAAAAAAATAAATAAATAAATAAGTGAATCAATAAATAAAAATAAATAAATAAATAAACATAAATAAAAAATAAATAAATAAAAATAAATAAATAAAACACAAATAAAAATAAATAAATTAATAAAAAATAAATAAAACATACATAAATAAATAAAAGCAAATAAAAAAAATAAATAAAAAAATAAAAAATAAATAAATAAAAATAAAGATACATGAAAGTAAATAAATAAAAATAAATAAATAGAAATAAGTAAATAAAAGTAAATAAATAAAAATAAATAAATAAATGAAAATAATGAAATAAAACTAAATAAATAAATGAATGGAAATAAATGAAAAAAATAAATACAAATAAATAAATAAAAATTAAATTAATAAAAATAAATAAAAAATATATAAATAAATAAATAAAAATAAATTGATAAATATAAATAATTCAAAAAATAAAAATAAATGAATAAATAAAAAAATAGATAAATAAATAAATAAAAATAAATAAAAAATAAAAATAAATGAAGATACATAAATAAATAAAAATAAATTGATAAATATAAATAATTCAAAAAATAAAAATAAATGAATAAATAAAAAAATAGATAAATAAATAAAAATAAATAAAAAAATGAAAATAAATGAAGATACATAAATAAATAAAAATAAATAAATAAATAAATGAGAATAAATTAAAATAAATAAATAAATTAATTAAAACAAATAAAAAAATACATAAAAATAAGTAAAAATAGGTAAATAAACAAAAATAAATAAATAAATAAATAAATAAAAATACATCAATAAAAATAAATAGAATAATAAAAATAAATAAAAATAATTAATAAAAATAAATGAATAAATAGAAATAAATAAAAATAAATAAATACAAATAAAAAAATAATTAAATTGAAAATAGATGAATAAAAAATAAATAAACAAATAAAAATAAATAAAAAAGTAAACATAGATAAAAATAAAAAATAAATAAAAAATAAATGAATAAAAATAAATGAAAATAAATAAATAAATAAAAATAAATAAGTAAAGAAAGGAGAATAAATTAGTATAAATAAATAAAATTAAAAAAATAAATTAAAATAAATAAAAAATACATAAAAATAAATACAAATAAATAAATATATAAAATAAATAATTAAAACAAAAAATAAATCAATAAAAATATATAAATAAAAATAGATAAATAAATAAAAATAAATAAATAAATAAAAATAAAGGAAAAAATAAATAAAAATAATTTAATTATTTTTATTTATTTTTAATTTATTTTTATTTATTTATTTATTTTTATTTATTTATGCTAATTTATTCTCCTTTATTTATTTATTTATTTAGTTTATTTATTTATTTTCATTTATTTTTATATAAATAAAATAATCATATTGAGTCGTATTTGCAAGAATATTGGTCGATTTCATTCTCATTTTTTTTTTCCAAATGTCGCTAGTAAAATCCTCTACACCTATTGTACAGAGTTGAAGCCTTGTTCATACTATCACCCGTTCCATTTTTTACCCGAGATCCAGTTATGGATCAAGGATCAACTTGTGAGAATTGTAGGATGCTCTCAATATCCTTTTTTTTTTTTTTTTTTTTTAACTGGTTTTGCGCTTGTGTGTCTGTGTGTATGTGGGCAGTCTTCTTAGTGAGAGCCTTAGATATCTGCATTCTGTCAGCTTTGCAGTGTAATATATTCTTGAAAGCCAAAATTATATTAATTCTGGACCTTTGCTCCTTTGTCCATGTTTGTTCGGATCCTTCATTTTTGGGAACGTCTGATTTCCAACTGGGAGATGCATCGAGACAGGCTTTACACTTCAATCGGACCTATTATGATTTTTTGATACGTACCAACACTAACAAGCTTTGCCGTAGAGCAGGTGGCGATATAACCCAAATTCGTTTGTGATGCAACGTTTTAAAACTCGTTAAAGACTCTTGGATGTTTCCAGTGTATCCCGTGTACACACTTTCCAGTATCCATTTCTATGATAACTTCTTTAGGAGTACAGAGACACAACTTTTACCGCAACCTAATATTTAAGAACTTTTGCCTAATGAAACATTCTATAGATAACACCACTGTCTTCCATGTATTTCATCCAATTTAAGCAATGTGTGATGGTTCAACCAGAAACCGAGTTCATCGAAGCATTTTGTAAATTCTCTGCTCTTGAGTGCCTCTATTATAGTCATGAAATGAAGGAATCGAAATATTGCATAATGACAGACAGGTCTTTCCTCAGGGTTTCACAGACTTATTCTTGCGGACAAAAATAATCTGCACTTAGCACTTTTACCCCTCTCTGTGGTATATACATACTGTAAATACACAAACTATGTATATATATATATATATATATATATATATATATATATATATATATATATATATATATATATATATATATATATATATATACATATACATACATACATACATACATACATACATACATACATTCATTCATATAAATGAGATATATAAAATAATTCAGTCCGACGCACTATGTTCATCGCTATAAAAAAAAGGAAATGATTACTGGTTGCATTTAAATAAACAAATATCCTTATTAAATTTCTGTTTCGGTGTATATACAGACACACACACACACATATATATATATATATATATATATATATATATATATATATATATATATATATATATATATATAATGTATGTATGTATATATGTATGCATGTATGTACATAAACGCACACGCACGCACAGTAAATCAAGATAACTCATTTTAATTGCTTGCAGCCAACAATCATTTCCTTTTTCAATAACGATGAACATGGAATGTTGGTGTGAATTATATTTTTTCATTAGATTGACAAACACAAGTATCTGAAGCTTTTTAGGAGTCCAAATTAAAAGCAGTGAATGTATATAATATGTATGCCAGCAATAACTGGCAGCTGTCATTTAACATTTCAGGATCTCAATTGGCTCAAAGACACAGGTACTTATTGTTACTTTTGCAATTGGTGTGCATCGTTCTGTTGCAGTAATATAGGTTTGGAAAATATGATTATCTTCGTATTGAAATAAAATGTTCGAATTCTACTGTCTCTTGAAATTATGCGGATGAGGGGGGGGGGATGAGAGCGAGCGGGCCTGGCATATTTTTCACGCGCCAAACATACATATGATTGTTTTTGTAAATAATAAACTTGGTTGTGGACTTTATAACCTAACACCTGACACAGCCATTCAAAAAAGAAAAATGCACAACATTTGCAAACTGCTGCATTGCGTGCTAATTGCATTCTTTTTATGGGTTGATTCTAGAAAATAAAAAAATCGCTCATTGTGATTTGCTAGCAAAAGAGGCGGGTGCAGTTAATTGAAGGCCTGTTGAAAAGCATGCCAGTAAACAACTTGGCATGGGGCTTGTCACTGCAGAGAAAGGGTATGTACCCAAAAGGCTGCTGAATTAATGAAATTAATATTTTTTACGAAAGAGTTATCCACTTCCACATCACTTCGTTTACAATGTCCACCTCTCTCTCTCTCTCTCTCTCTCTCTCTCTCTCTCTCTCTCTCTCTCTCTCTCTCTCTCTGAGTGCTGTTTGTTATCCGCTACGTAAAGCGAGTAAGGATAGCGTAAAGAAAAGATTAACAATTAAAAAATGCGCCCAAGTTTCTTCGGCTCAATCTAGTTTTCTGTACAGCCGCTACAGCATCTAATCAAGGCCACCGAAAATAGATCTATCTTTCGGCGGTGTCGGTATAATGCTGTATGAGCCACGGCCGATGAAATTTTAACCACGGCCCAGTGGTGGCCAGAAGCACGATTGTGGCTAACTGTAACCTTGAATAAAATAAAAACTACTGAGGCTACAGGGTTGCAATTTGGTATGCTTGATGATTGGAGGGTGGATGATCAACATATCAATTTGCAGCCCACTAGCCTCAGTAGTTTCAAGATCTGAGGGCGGACAGAAAAAGTGCGGACAGAATAAAGTGCGGACGGACAAAGCCGGCACAATAGTTTTCTTTTACAGAAAACTAAAATGGGGAATAACACTGTATTGCACAGAATCAAATATAAACACTATTTGTCAATGTAGGATCAGAAGCGATTAGGTAAATGATTTGGAAGTTAGACAGGAGCAATATATATATAGGTATATAAGCCAGGAAAAAGTCAACAAAAGCCAAGGGACAGACAGTCAGTCTTCAGAATGTAGCTTACCAAACAGCATTCCACACCAGTGCGATATACAACCGAATAACGCAATTTAAAAAAATCTACTCTAATTTCTTTATTTTGCTATTGTGGTGGATGAGATTTCCTCAATTGGCAAACGTCATATACATACATATATGTATATACTCGTTTATATAACTATACACATTATATATTTATATATATATATATATATATATATATATATATATATATATATATATATATATATATATATTTACGTGCACGTCTTGGCTGATCATTTATTGTTCAATTTACGTAATTTTTCACGGCCCTGCAAGCCAAGAATACACGTAACCTGTCACTTGAAGCCACGAATTAACCTCAAAGACAGAAGTTAATTAACCAAAGGTCGCCAGTTAAGGGTAATTAAACTTAACAAAGAATATTCAAGGAATAAAGACTTTATGATAAACGTCACCAACTGCGGACGCAGAAGAAATCTCTACTCGTTAAGATGGTATTAAATACAACAACGCAACAGTCCTTCCAAACATTGGGCACGAGACACAAAGAAAGCATAGAGAATTAAAATGACTTGCTTAACCTAAGTCCTAGTTATTTTTACTGGAATAAAGGGGATGAAGCTAACAATATAATAATTTGGCTTAATCTAGACTTCGTAAACACATACTGTAAGTGGTGGCTGAAGGATGAAACAAAGGAAATTGGAAATACAGAAAAAGTTACCACTCAGTCGACGAAGCTTGAACAAGAATCGGACTTACCTTGAACATCGAGTCGTTGCGCATACAACGGACACTCGGAAGTCTTGATACTAGCAGTCTTCCCAATTCACTAATTAATATAGATGGAGGAGCAAAAAGGGGGGTTAAAGGGACAAAAGACACTGTTCTGGCACGAGACCGGTGTACGGCTTTGTTCACGGCCCGTCTCTCTCTGACCTCGCTCTGGTTCCCGCAAGGTGACTGGCTGCAACTTTACACAACGCCCCAGGCAATCCGACCTTGACAAAGACATCGGCGAATACATAGGGTAAAGGGAAAGACAGCTTATGACCACCGTTACTAGAGATTATTGAGTGAAAACCCTCTCTGAGGTTTAGGTCCCTAATGTCATCAGCATATTTCTGTTTTTGAACTAGACAGCCTATTCCTGTCTATGCGAAGACGCCCTCTGTCTCTGCTATGATCGTTATTTTGAATTGCCTGGCCTACCTGCGGGACAGAGACATTCTCTGTCGAGGTCAATCTGACTAATATTACTACACATAAATACATCAACGGCGAACATCAGTAATATTTATAAAAAAAAATATATATATATATATATATATATATATATATATATATATATATATATATATATATATATATATATATATATATATATATATATATATATATATATATATATATATATTCTTCTTCTTCTTTTAACGTGCTTTTTCCCATTTTTGTATGGGGTAAGCATGATGCCTTCTTTTAAGGACATTGATTTGGCTTTGGGGTAGACCATAGTCTCGATCGGCTGCCCTGCCTGACATCGCTTAGACCCCAGTAGCGTATATATGTATTGTACCAGTTAAATGCTGTCGCAGTAGTAAAACTGAAATGATAAAAGCAAAAAGATGAGAAGAGGGTGTAGATAAATTAAATATAAAAATATAAGCTGAAAAATTGTGTGTGGAAATAGAAAACCCTCGAATGGGAAATGGCTTTTGGAAACAAACAGATGTGCAAACAAAAGTGATTTAAATATAAACGACGAGAGGACACAAATAGATAAAAGGAAATGAAAATCCAAGTTGAAATAAAGAAGAGTTTTGCCTATTATCTAGGAAAGAAAAAAATAATTGGAGAAATAAAGAAATAATTCTGTAAAACTGTGAATGACTAAAAGGTCAAATAAAAAGAATTCATTGATACTGAATAATTTGAATGAATATGTAAAAACTCTTGTACACTCGGCAAGAAAAGTGAAGATACAGTTTTTTTAAATCTTCGGACATATATTGCTCAATAATGCGACATCTGGCAACTTTAGAAAGGGGAGGAGCATCAGTCTTAGTGCATTGGTTTTTTGCTTGACCTCCTATAACTTTCAATCATATTCTACGGTTCTGAAATCATTGATACTTAAATGCAGTAGTAAGCTTTACAGTATTCGTTCAAGTTGTAATTTGCAGCGACAGTTCTGAGCAAAATAAACGTTTTTCCACATAACCTACGAAGTAACCTTGCACATATGAATTTATGACACCACAATGAACGGAATGCTTGCATAATCGGAAACGCGATCTTCCATAGTGAAACCAAGAGTCAAATTTGAGCAATGTCCAAGGAAAAACGTGGGGAACAATAAAGGAACGAATGAAATGTTACGATGAGAGAGAGAGAGAGAGAGAGAGAGAGAGAGAGAGAGAGAGTTGCTGTTGTGTAAGCCTAGGCCTACAGTATATATAGAGCTACTCATTTCATTATTTTTTTTTCTTTTAGAGATTGAGCGATACTATATTTGTATAGTATGTTTTAGCAATGGAGGGAGAGAGAGAGAGAGAGAGAGAGAGAGAGAGAGAAACTATGATAACGTCAAGAAACATCCAGTTATTTGTGTTTTCCCGCTGAAGTGGTCCACACTTCATAGAGAACGCTCTTGCGGATTTAAATAGATTTGGTCAACTTACCGTAGCTGTTGCAACATTTACTGCCATTAATTCCAGCTGACTTTTAACACCGTGAAATACAAATATGAATGTGTAAAAATTAAAGAAATTATCATTATCTCGTATGATGATGCAATAATAAGCCTGTTCATAACGGAAAACGAGTAAATATTGCCGTTCTGATAAACAGTACTACACCGAGATATCCATACACTATCTTTTAGATCTCTATGAACGAAGTCATCTGAGAAATTCTGATTACTTCGGACATGCATGGTGTTTCTAAGTATCTGAACGTTTTTGTTTTGCAGATTTAACATATATGATATAATTTGCATTGTATTTTCATATTCTAGAGTAAATTTACCGAGATTATGTGTTTTCTGTAAGAAAAAATTAAAATTCGATGAACGAAATCTAAAGAAAACTGTATCTTCACTTTTCTTGCCGAGTGTACGTGAAAGTATGCGAAAGAGAGTAAAGGCAGACGGAAGGCCTACTTTGTTAGATGCAAATAGGAAATAGGGAGAAAAGATTGGAAACTAAATTACTGAGACTTCCTTCGGCCATCACTGCACCAAAGAGAAAATTTTGACTTAGGCTATCCTTTCCTTGTTCTTGATTTCACTGAGCATCATCAGGTTTCAAAAAGAAAAAAAAACAACGGACGCCATGATCTGTCTTTATTTTTTTTAATGGAAATATTACGACAGATTTAACATCCCATCTGGAAAAAGTTTCTCTCTCTCTCTCTCTCTCTCTCTCTCTCTCTCTCTCTCTCTCTCTCTCTCTCTCTCTCTCTCTCTCATTTACTTGTCACATGTAAAGTTCTTGAAACGTTCTAGTGACGAAATAGCACCAAGCTAATATATACACTACTATCTACTTAATTAAGTGACTTCTAAAATGATCGCTTTCATCAAGCTTCCTCATTCTATGCGTATTAACTTTCTCGCATTTTAATTTCTTTCGATGTGCAGCGTTATTCGTTCATGGTACCTTCGGTATCAAAGATTTGGCTCTTAAGGAATATTTGATCTTAGCTACGATTCAAGATAACGAAATGAAAAGCTCAGGTAACTGAGACAAAAAGGCCAAAAATAATTTCTCTTTTTTATAAGGTTGTATGTATCAGTTTCATGCGATGTGTGTTCATGAACTTTGACGTAATACTATTAGCGGAATAGAATGGATGTACTGTTTTTTGTATTCCTGAACCGTGAAGATGCTTCTGAGGAGTATTGTCCATTCTTCGTTTGCTCTCCAATTAGTGCTCCGTTTATTTCAGTGTTTATTTTCATTCATCATTCGACGCTCGTGGAAGTGGATGATTTTAATATGCATTATTATCTCTTTACTAATGTGTTAGTTGTCAAATACATTATTTATTTATTTATTTTTGACATTTTTCTTTCCATCGCGCACAGTATTGTAGATTTTGTTAGTTTTTTCGTATTATTATTACGCTTCGCGCGCCGGAACCCGGCCCTGCTGTCTCCCCTGCCTTCCTAATCCCCTCCCCACCCCTCCCCACCCAGGGCGGACAAACCGGCTTGCATGGGGTAGGCGGCTGTGTCATGTCTCCCCTACTGTCACCCGGGGGACGACACACAAGATCCACTCTGATTTCATTATTATTATTATTATTATTATTATTATTATTATTATTATTATTATTATTATTATTATTATTATTATTATTATTATTATTATTATTCTTTTGAAATAGTACAGGGGAACCTTTCAATGGTACAAGATAAACCATTCCTTATGCTTTCTTGCATACCTACCGTAGTGCCTAAAGGTATATAATGTTGTACCCTCACATACCGTTCATTTATTTTGTTTCCAAGAAGCTTTTAGAGGAAATTAGGTAATTTTTTTCAGTGAAAATAATTTTTGTTACCTTACCTTACATAATGGTATTAGTTCACTGAGGTTAAGAGGACTGGATTAGTGAGGGAAAATGTTTTTAGAATTTTAATACATAATGTCTCTTAGTTACGTGCCTCTAATCAGGTTATATAGGAGAACTTGTAACTTATTTGCAATCATAAAATATCAAAATGGGATATTTATTAGATACTGTTGCTGCAGTCTGTTTTGACCGGCTGTTGAAGTTAGCATAGCGTCAATCTGCTGAAGATACAATGCATTTTGCTTTTTTTTATTATTTCTCTTTTCAATTCCTGAGACACCAAGAAAAGCAAAATATACATATTGTATAGTCGTATGTTTTAAAGCTTCTCTCTCTCTCTCTCTCTCTCTCTCTCTCTGGAGAAGTGAATCCACACCTATTACCTTCAAATGAAATTGAGCCTCCCTTGACAATACTTGCATGAACAGTCAATGAATGGTAAAGGGTTTTTCATGGGCACTTCTCCCTCCTACTCTTTTCTCATTTATTTGCAATTAACAGATAATTATTATTCTCTATTACTTATTCGCCCAATTCAAATATATTTTCTTGGTTTTCGATTCTCCCTTTGTTCCGAGCAACGCTTACAAAGAGTTGGTTCGAGTTACTTTCCTCATTTTTTAGTTTTTCCTTCATTCTTTTTAGTTTCATTCAATATTTTCTTGTTAGTTTTCTGTGAAAGAAAACTATTGTGCCGGCTTTGTCTGTCCGTACGCACTTCATTCTGTCCGCACTTTTTCTGTCCGCCTTCAGATCTTAAAAACTACTGAGGCTAGAGGGCTGCGAATTGGTATTGGATCATCCATCCTCCAATCATCAAACATACCAAATTGAAGCCCTCTATCCCCAGTAGTTCTTATTTTATTTAAGGTTAAAGTTAGCCATAATCGTGCTTCTGGCCACCACCTGGCCGTGGTTAAAGTTTCATGGGCCGCGGCTCTTACAGCATTATACCGAAACCACCGAAGGATAGATGTATTTTCGGTGGCCATGATTATACGCTGTAGCGGCTGCACAGAAAACTCGATTGCGCCGAAGAGACTTCGGGGGATTTATTATTTGTTTCTTATTGTTCACTATTTTGCTTCTAGTTGCTTAGTCAAGTGCTTACTTGTTTCCACAGGTGGCACTTTGCTCTGTTATTCTTATTACTCTACATTTGCTCGGCTTCCTTAAGAGGAAGTTCCTCGTCCAAGTATTAAATGATAGTCGAGGTAATGATACTTACAGTAAGTGTGAATTTGTTCTATGATTTGAAGCTTCAAGCTCACTCACATATACGTATTAGTATATGTAGGTAATTCTAAAGGGCTCATTTTATTTGGTTCTCCTGAAGCTCTTGACTGACTTTTTAGGCTGTTCTCTTATTCATTCGGGAATTATTTCTGCCTCGGAGCCAGTAATGTGAATAACATTTTTTTTTTCTTGAAGTGCGACTTGATATCTTTGGTTGGGTCGCAAAAATATGAATAGATAATTTCATTTTTTCTTTAAAAAATCTTATTTGTTTCCAATTCAACTTCACAGAAGATATATTCTTATTTCATTTTTGTTGCTATTTAAATTTTATTTCTTGATATTTGGTATAATTTATTTTACCAGAATTTTATTTAGTAGAATTAAATCTAAAAATATATTTGATTTATTATGATAAAAATAATGTTTCACAAATTCAATACCTAATTTATGCAATAAAAGAAAATTAAAGATCATATACTTTTTGCATATAAAAATACCGTTAAAAAGCTTCAATATTTAAGAAAAAAATCAATTTAAAATTCATTATAAAAAGAGAAAACAAATGAAATATGTAAAAAGTAAAAAAAAAAATCAATTTGATTACCATATTTTTCGTAGTTTTCCCTCTTTTTGATGACTGATTTTAGTTTACCGTTTACGGATATATTCTTATAACAAAGTTTTATGGAAAAAATCTCCGTTAAAAACAATTAATACAAAATTAAAGGCTAAATGGTCATATACGTTTTGTATATCAGTAAACTTTAAACTAAAATCACTCATCAAAACTAGGGCAAAATTCCCCCCAAAAATACTGTATTCAAATTGAAATATTTTAGAAACTTTTTACATATTTCATTTATTTTCCTTTTCTTAATGATTTTTTAAATTGATTTCTGAGTGAAATTTTGAATGTTTTAACAGTGTATTTATATGCAGAACGTATATGGTTATTTACACTTTAATTTTATCTTGATTGTTTTTTAAAGGAGATTTTTTCATATAACTTTGTTACAATTATCGATCTGTAAAAGGTAAACTACAATCAGTCATCAGAAAGAGGGCAAAACTACGAAAAATATCGTAATCATATTGAATTTTTTTTTTACTCTTTACATATTTCATTTATTTTCCTTTTTTTAGTGGTTTTTAAATTGATTTTTGTCTTAAATCTTGAATGTTTTTAGGTGATTTTTGAAGTGGATTTTTTACCTTAATATTGATTGTGTTTTTAACTGATTTTTATTTATATATAATTCTGTTATAGTAATATATCAGCAAACGTTAAACTACAATCAGTCATCAAAAAGAGGGCAAAACTCCCAAAAAATATTGTATTCAAATTGAAATATTTTTAAACTTTTTACATATTTCATTTATTTTCCTTTTTGTAATGATTTCTTAAACTGAATTTTTACTGAAATTTTTAATGTTTTTAACAGTATTTTTCTATACAAAACGTTTATGACCATTTAAATTCTATCTTTACTGTTTTTTTAATCGTAAACGATAAACTAAAATCAGTCATCAAAAAGGGAACAAAACCCCGTGAAATATCGTAATCAAATTGAATGATTTTTTGACTTTTACATATTTCATTTATTTTCCTTTTATAATGATTTTCAAATCGTTTATTATTATTATTATTATTATTATTATTATTATTATTATTATTATTATTATTATTATTATTATTAGTAGTAGTAGTAGGTCTTTCTTCTCTAGATCGAGAACGGGATATGCTGTATATCAGGTCCACAATAATATTCAATGGTATTCTTGTTAATTTTATAAAAAGTTACAAAAGGTTGCAAAAGCTTTCGAACCATGGCCTGGGTTCATCTTCAGTCGAACTAAAAATTATTGGCATAATAAGTAAATGTGTTAGATTCGGTTTCAAGTGTGGAACCAGTGGACGACCCCAACGATGTGCTTTTCCAACGGACGAGGCGACAAGCAGGACGGTCAACTATCCAACTACTATAGGTGATTGCTTCTCCTCTTCCTATATTCCGCGTGGCTATTCTTCTTGATCTCCTCACCCGTTGTTGTTGTTCTGCATGTAATTCATTGTTAGCGGTGACATCCTCGGTATCCCGGCTGTTATAAGGTGTCTGCGGGGTGATGTCGGCGATAACGGCAGCATCAGACGAAGGAAAGTAGGATCCTGTCCTAATATTAAAACCTTTAATAAATGTTTTGATTACATGAAAGTTAACTAGCGGGTCCTCGTTAACGAACGACTTGTTTCCCTTAAATGATTCTCCTATATTTATGGCGGCGCCCTCGACTAATCTTCTTATGTTTATTTTTATTAATTTTCATTTATTAATTTGAATTCCTATATATAATTATTTGTTTTTGATTTTATATATATATATATATATATATATATATATATATATATATATATATATATATATTGACCTATTTAACTTTTTAATGATTTATTTTTGTTTTTTATTTTTATTTATCTTTATTTTTTATTTTCATTTATTTATTTTCGTATATTGTATTTATATTTAATTTATATTATTTTTTTATTTATTTATTTTTATTTATAATCTTCAATTCTTTTATTTTTATTTATTTACATAATTATTTATTTTTTTCAATGTTATATACTTATTTATCATTAGCTATTTAGTTTTTAATTACTTTCATTTATTTATTTTATTTATTTATATATATTTATTTATTTTTTATTTGTTTATTTACATTCATTTTTATTTATTTATTTTTATTTTTATTTATCTATTTTATTTTTTATTTTACTTATTTTTAACTATTTTTTTATTTATTTTTATATTTGTTTTTAAATCTTTTATATTTATTTATGAATTATTATTTATTTTTATTCATTTTTATTTATTTATTTATCTTTTATTTACTTTCACTTATTTAATTTCTATTAATTTATTTTTATTTATTTAATTCATATTAATTTATTATTATTTATTTAATCTTGTACATTCTCATTAATTTATTTGCATTTTTTATTTTTATCTATTTGTGTTTTTTTATTTTTATTTATTTATTTCTATTCAATACTGTTTATTACTTTTTATTTATTTTCCTTTTTTCAGTAATTTTTATTTTTATTTAATGATTTTTATTTAACTTTTATATTTATATTTTTTATATTCATTTCATATTTCTACTTTAATAAATTCTTATTTATTTTTTATAATTGATTTTTATATATTTATTTTCTATTATTTTGATTTTTTTATTTGTATTTATTTTTATTTATTTTTCTTAATTATTATTAATTTTTTTATTTTTATTTATTTATTTCCTATTCTTTTATTTATTTAGTGTTAGTTATTTAATTTAATTTATTTTAATTATTTATTTAATTATTTTTATATATTCATATATTTTTATTTATTTTGTTTTATTTACTTATTGTTATTATTTATCCATTTGTTTATATTTTTGTTTATTAATTTTTAGTATATTATTTTCATTTGCTTTTATTAATTTTTTTTATTTATTTTTATTTAATTATTTTTGTTTATGTATATAATTTATTTTTATTTATTCTCATTTTTATTTATTTATTTATTGTTAGTTATTTTTGTTTATCTATATTTATATTTATTTATTCATTTTTATTTCTTACATTTAATTTTTTACGTATCTTTATTTATTCCATTGTTTATTTATTTTTATCTATTTACTTATAATTTTTACTTTTAATTATTTTTTAATATTTATTTTTATTTTTTTATTTTTATTTATTTTTTATTAATTTTAGTTATTTTTATTTATTTTTATATAATTTATATATATATATATATATATATATATATATATATATATATATATATATATATATATATATATATATATATATATATATATCTCTTTTTTATTTATTTATTTTTGTTTTAATTTGATTTTATTATTTTATTTTTTTTTATTATTTACTTATTTGTTTATATATTTAATTATTTTATATATTTACTTATTATTTTATATGTATTTATCTTTTTTTATTTTATTTAATTATATATTTATGTATTTTTAATATTTTTTTCAAATTAAAAAATTTATTTTACTCATTTAATTTTTATTAATTAATTTACTTTTTTATTTATCAGCTTTTATTTGTTTTTCATTAATTTCTGTATTTATTTTTAATCTATTAATTATTTAATTTTTACTTATTACTTATTTGTCTTTTTATTCCATTTTTTATTTATTTTTTATTGTTTATTTTTTGTAATTATTTAATTTTTATTAATTTTTCATTTATTTTTTATTTATTTTTATTTATTTTTTTACATTTTTAATGTATTTTTTACTTAATTTATCTATTTATTTTTTTTTTTTATTTCTTTTATTTTTATTTACTTTTTTATTTTATTTATTTTTTATTTAATTTTTTAATTTTATTTTTTTTATTTATTTTTATTTATTTATTTATTTTTACTTGTTATTCTTATTTATTTAATTTATATTAGTTTATTCATTTAATTTTATTTTTGATTTTTTATTTGTTTCTTTTATACCTATTTACTTATTTTTATTTATTTATTTTTACTTTTATGTTTTTTATATTTTAATTTTTATATGTTTATTAGTATATTTTTATTTATTTTATGAATGTTATTTCTTTATTTTTTATTAATTTATTTTTATTTATTTACTTGCATTTATATTTATTTATTTATATATTTTTATTTATTTTTATTTTTTTTATATTTGTTTTTTATTTCATTATTATTAATTTTTATTTAGTTAGATTTATTTTTATTTATTTATTTTTTTACATTTAATTTCTTCATTTTTGTAGATGTTTATTTATTAATCTTAATTTACTTATTTTTATTTAATCTTATTTATGTTATTTATTTTTTGTTTTTATTTTTTTTTATTATTTGTTTATTTTTATTTATTTATTTATTTATTTATTTTATTAATTTTATTTATTTGATTTTTTTATTTATTATATTTTTTATTTATTTATATTTTTTGTAGATTTTATTTATTTATTTTTTATATTTATTTATTTATGTTATTTATTTTTTTTTATTTTTTATTAATTTATTTTATTTTTATTTTCATTTTTATTTATTTTTTATTTATTTTTATATTTTTTTATTTTATTTTTATTTTATTTACTTTATTATTTTTATTTTTTATTTTTTTTTATTTATTTTTTTATTTATTGATTTTTTTTATTTTTTTTATTTATTGATATTTTTTATTTATTTATTTATTTACATTTATTTTTATTAATTTCTTTTGTTTATTTTTATTTTTTTTTAATTCATTTATTTTATTAATCTATTTTCATTTATTTTTATTAGTTTTATTTATTAATATTATTACTGTATTCATTTATTTCTATTTATTTATTTTTAATTATATTTATTTATTTATATTTATATTTATATTTATTTATTTATATTTATTCATTTTATTTATTTATTTATTTATTTATTATTTATATATTTTTACTTATTATTTTTTTATTTATCATTGTTTATTTTTTAATCGTTTTATTTATTTTAATTTATATTATTTTAATTTATTTTTATTTATTTATTTATTCTTATTAATTTATTTATATTAATAATAATAACCAAATAAATTAATAAAAACAAATAAATAAAAACAAGTAAATAAAATAAAATAAAATATGTAAGTAAAAATAAATGTAAATAAATAAATAAAAATATATAAATATCAATAAATAATAAAGAAATAAAAGTAAATTAAAAATAAATAAATATGAATAACAAAATCAATAAATAATAATAAATAAGTAAATAAAATTAAATAAAATTTAATAAACAGAGAAAAAATAAACGAAAATATAAAAATGAAAAAATATAAATTAAAAAAAATAAAAAAATAAATAAAAAAAAATAAAATAACAATATAAAAATAAATTAAAAATAATAAATAATAATTAATAAAAAAATAAAAAGGTACATATAAAAATAAATAAAAATACATAAATAATTAAATATAAATAGTATAATTAAATAAAATAAAATAATAAAAAAATTAAATAAAAATAAATAAATAAAACTAATTAAAAAGTAAATAATAATGAAATACAGAATAATAATATATGAAATGATATAAAACAAAAATGCATAAATAAAAATAAAAATAAATAAAAAAATAAATGAATAAATAAAAGAAAAATAAATTAATGAAAAATAAATAAACAAACATAAAACAAATAAACAAAAATAAAAGAGTAAATAAAAATAAGATAAATAAAAATAAAAACAAATAAGAATAAATAAATTAAATACATAAAAATAAATAAAAATATGCTAATAATGATATAAAAATTAAAATACAAAAAATATAAAATAAAAATAAATAAATAAAAATGTTTTTCTAACATTTATTCAAATTTTTTTGTTTTTATTTCAATTAGTATTCATAATATTATGTATGAATTATAATTAGTTGAATTAAATCCAAGAATATGCATGATTTATTATGATAAACATACTTATTTAAAAATAGTCGAATAACATTTTAAAACTTAAGTAAATAATAAACTTTACGAATGTTCTATTTTACTTACTCATTTCTTAATCAATTTTATTTGTTTTTCTTATATCTATTTTAACTTTTATTCACATTTTCTGACTTTTTTTAGTTTTTCTTAATAATTATTAAAATATTATGTCATATTCGTTCTTTACCTTCAATTATTTATCATATTTATCCCATATCATTTATTATTTTCTATATTTTTTCAATTTACTTTTCGTTTCAGCTTATGTTTTTGTAACATTTATTCACATTTATTTGCATTTACTGTATTTTAATTAGATTTTTATGTAAGGTATATATATTTTAATGGTATATATTTATTTAATCTTTTGTATTATTTTGCTTTATATTTGTTTTAATTTTCATCTTATTTCATTTCATATGTTTTGTTTTGACTTTATTTCTTTTTTCTGTTTAATTATTGTTATTGTTTTTTTTAATTTACGTCTGTCATAATTGTCTTCATTGTAATTAAATGGTATTTTTCATTTGAATTAAAAATTAAATTACAAATACAAATATAAAACAACAATGGTAAATAATAATTAATTTTAAAAAATTAGGTTATAAGAATATATCAGTAAACGTTGAACTAAAATCAGTCATTAAAAAGATGGCAAAATTCCTAACAATATTTTAATCAAATTTAATTTTTTTTGTTTTGTTTAGCTTTTTCCTATTATTAGGTGATTTTTGAAATTGATTTTTCATTTAAATATTGATTGTATTTTTAAGTTTTTTTAAAATAAAACTCGGTTATAAGAATATATCTGAAAAATTTAAACTAAATTCGTTCATAATTAAGAGGGCAAAATTCCCAAACATAAGTATTCAAAATTGAAATATTTGTTAAAACTTTTTATGTTACATTCTTTTTTCCTTTTTTAGGTAATTTTTGAAATTCATGTTTTACTTAAATATTGGTTGTTTTTTTAACGGATTTTTAAATATATTTCCGTTATAATAATGTAATTATCAGTAAACGTTAAACTAAAATCAGTCACCAAAAAGTGGGCAAAACCCCCAAAATATATTGTATTCAAATTGAAATAATTTGGAAACTTTTGACATACTTTATATTATTTTTCGTTTCTTAATGATTTTTTAAATTGATTTCTGACTGAAATCTTGAATGTTTTTAACAGTATTTTTATATACAAAAAGTATATGACCATTTAGCCGTTAATTTTATCTTGATTGTTTTTTAACGGAGATTTTTCATAAAACTTTGTTCTAAGAATATATCCGTAAAAGGAGGGCAAAACTACGAAAAATATCGTAACCAAACTTATTTTTTTTTTTTTACTTTTTACATATTTCATTTATTTTCGTTCTTTAAATGATTTTTAAATTTATTTTTGTCTTAAATCTTGAATGTTTTTTTTAGGTCATTTTTGAAGTTGATTTTTTACCTCAATATTGATTGTTTTTTTACGGAATTTTTTCTATATAATTCTGTTATAAGAGTATATCAGTAAACGTTATACTAAAACCCGTCATCAAAAAGAGGGCAAAACTCCCAAAAATATTGTATTCGAATTGAAATATTTTTGAAACTTTGAACATATTTCGTTTATTTTCCTTTTAGTAATGATTTTTTAAACTGATTTTTGACTTTAAATTATTTTAATTTTTTAACAGTATTTTTATATACAAAACGTATATTATATTTACCCTTTAATCTTATCTTTATTTTATTTATCGGATTTTTTTTTAATACTTTACTATAAGAATATAACCGTAAACTCTAAACTAAAATCAGTTATCAAAAGAGGGCAAAACTACGATTTATCGTTTATCGAATTGAATGATTTTTTTTTATTTTTTTTATTTTTATTTTTATTTATTTTCCTTTTTTTTGATTTTCAAATTATTTATTTTATTATTATTTTATTTTTATTATTATTATTATTATTTATTTATTATTATTATTATTATTATTTATTTATTTTTTTATTCTTAACATTTTTTATTTATTTATTTAATAATATTTTATATTATTTATTTTAAATAATTTTTATTAATTTATTTATGATTTTTTCCTGATTTTTATTAATTTTTCTTTTTTTTTATTTCTTTATTTACTTTTTATTTTTTTG
Source organism: Macrobrachium rosenbergii (assembly GCF_040412425.1). Classification (NCBI taxonomy): domain Eukaryota; kingdom Metazoa; phylum Arthropoda; class Malacostraca; order Decapoda; family Palaemonidae; genus Macrobrachium; species Macrobrachium rosenbergii. The sequence continues at coordinate 71,136,010 of NC_089761.1, forward strand.
TTTATTTTTTTTATTTATTAATTATTAATTAATTCATTAATTTTTTTTATTTAATTCTTTATTTACATTTATTTAGTTATTTATTTATTTTTAGTTATATTTATTTATTTTTATTTATATTCATTTATCTATTTATATATTTTTATTTCTCATTTATTTTTGTTATTTATTTTATTTATTTGAATCTAATTTATTTATCTTTTATTTTAATTTATTTTAAATTTATTTATTTATTTTTATTTTTTATTTTTATATTTTTTATTTTATATTTTTATTGATTTATCTTTATTTATTATTATTTATAATATTTATCTAATTTTATTTATTTATTTATTTTTATCTATTTTTGTTATCTTTTTTATTTTCATTTACTTATTTTTTTATTTGTGCTTATTTTTATTTGTTTTTATCTATTAATTTGAATTTCTATATTAGGCTAATTATTTATTTTTGATTTTTTATTTGTATTAACATATATATTTATGTATGTTTTATATATTTAACTTTTTTTATTATTTATTTTTATTTTTTTTTATATTTTTAATGTTTATTTTTTAGGCATCTTTATTTATTTTTTATTTAGTTTTTAGTTTTAATTATTTATTGAGTTTTATTTATTTTAGTTTTTACTTTAATTTAATTTTATATTTTACTTTTATTTATTTTCATTTATTTTTTATTTTTATTTATTTATTTTCATAATTTTATTTAATTTTATTCAATTAATATTATTGTTATTAATTTATTTTACTTATATATCTTCATTTCTTTTATTTTTATTCGTTTATTTATTTATTTATTTTATTCAATGTTGTATACTTATGTATTATTTTTGATTTATTTTCTATTTTATTTATTTATTTTTATTCATATATATTTATTATTTATTTTTTATTTTTTATTTTCATTCCTTTTTATTTATTTATTTTTATTAATTTTTATTTTACTTATTTCTAATTATTTTTTATTTATTTAAATTTATTTATTTTTAATCTTTTATATTTATTTATGCATTATTATTTATTTTTTATTAACTTTTATTTATTTATTGATTTATTATATATTTTTTATTTATTCTTTATATTTTTTATTTTTATTTATTTAATTTATATTAATTTATTTTTGTTTATCTAATTTTGTTCATTCTTTTTAATTTACTTTTATTTTTCATTTTTATATATTTGTGTTTTTATTTTTATTTTTATTTCTATTTAATACTATTTATTACTTTTTATTTATTTTCCTTTTTTCCGTAATTTTTATTTTTCTATATTGATGTTTATTTGGTTTTTATTTATTTATTTTTTATATTCATTTTATATTTTTATTTTAATATTTTAATGATTTTTAGATTATTTAACTATTTATTATTATTATTATTATTATTATTATTATTATTATTATTATTATTATTATTATTATTATTATTATTATTATTATTATTTTCTTAAAATTTTTATATCTTAAATTTAATTTGTTGAGTTTGGTATAATTTATTTTAACAGAATTTTATTTAGTAGAATTAAATCTAAAAATATATATGATTTATTATGATAAAAATAATGTTTCACAAATTCAGTACCTAACTTACGCAATAACAGAAAATTAAAGGTCATATACTTTTTGCATATAAAAATACCCTCAAAAACCTTCAAGATTTAAGACAAAAAATAATTTAAAAGTCATTTAAAACAGGAAAATAAATGAAATATGGTAAGATGCAAAAAAAATCAATTTGATTAGGATACTTTTCGTACTTTTGCCCTCTTTTCGATTACTGATTTTAGTTTACCGTTTACGGATATATTCTTATAACAAAATTTTATGAAGAAAATCTCCGATAAGAACAAATAATATAAAATTAAAGGCTAAATGGACATATCCGTTTTGTATATCAGTAAACGTTAAACTAAAATCAGTCATCAAAAAGATGCCAAAACTTCCAAAAAATATAGTAATCAAATTGAAATATTTTGGAAACTTTTTACATATTTCATTTATTTTCCTTTTTTTTAATGGTCATGGTTTTTTTTCACTTTTACTTCCTTTCAAGGAAAACGTAATGTATTTAACGTCATAAAATATTCAATTGTGTTTTAAGATTTTTGGTATCGTTGCAAAGCAGAAGGGCAATTAGGGGTCCTGTTCACCATATATGCTCTCCATGGACAGAAAGGTTTTATAAATTCTTCATGAAATATTATTCTTTATTTGATTTCGCTATCATCAAAGATTCACAGTTTATTTTGATAGTTTAACAAAATACTGGACACGGAGGAAACAGGATCAAATTACGTGTTATGATTGCGTCTTTCCAGACATCATTTCTACATTCTTCAGTTTTACTCTGGGATTAATTTGCCCTTTAACCTTTCTCGTTACATTTATTTTTTCTGAAGATTGACTTTATAAGTTTTATTTTTTTTATTTATATATATATATATATATATATATATTATTATTTATATATATATATATATATATATATTTTTATTTATTTAAAAATAAGTCAATCCTTTTATTTAGAGAGGAAAATAAGTTATTGGTTTTAAATTTATTTACTTATTTTTTTATTTAATTATTTATTTATTTATAATTTATATATATATATATATTTATATATATATATATATATATATTTATATATATATATATTTATATATTTATATATATTTTTTACTTAAGTCAATTATTTAGAGGAAAATAAAATATTTATATTTATTTATTTATATATATTTATTTATTTATTTATATATATATATATATATATATATATTTATTATATATATATATATTTATTTATTTATATATATATATATATATATATATATATATATATTATAATATACTTTTAACTTCAGTTATTCAACAGGTTCTTAAATACAAAAAAATTTAATATGTGACTGGAATGACTGGCAGAAATTGAGACAGACAAAGAAGGAAGGAGCTAAACAAAACGATAAAGTGACTTTATAATAATTTATTATAATAAGGTATATACATATTTACAAGTGAGTCAGGCTTGGTTCAGAACTCAAATAAATTACATACTCAATATTACCATCAATGAAGTAATTACCAGCAGCAAACATTCAAAATTATTAACAATTTAGTTAAATACCATAATGAGTTCATTCAAAATATAAATACATCAAATTCAAAACAAGAGTCAGTTCCAAATCAAAATAACACTGATGTAGCCAAACCAAAGTGACTCTATGAAAGACAGTCACATTACAGTAACAAAACAGTAATTATAAGTGAAAAACACTGACTACATCACAAAATGTAAACAAAACATACAGCATAAACAACATGATCAAGAAGCATCAAATAATTAAGCAACACACATGATCATGAAGAATAATAAAGCAGCATAAGGAATACCAATACAACAGTATAAATACCAATACAACAGTATAAATAATACCAGAGCAACCTCGTGCAGCACTAAAAACACAACAGACAATCTACACAGATGTCGAGACCAAACAAAGGTCGAAGAGGACGAACACCCTTGAACACTGCCATATGATCATCGAAAACAACCGCCCCATGACGGCCAATAGGAACATCTCCTAAAACGACAGATGATCGTCAGAGTCAAGGCAACAGTAAGACTGCTGTCAAACAGAAGCAACACTGCTCCACTGATGGACATGGTTCAGCCATCAACGTCATCTTCCAACTGCAGAGGACCACAGGTAGCGAATACCTGCAGTTCCAAAATACTCGAAGAAGCTGCTATGCTGTCAAGAACCTGACTCGCTGCTATTCCAAACCTGACTGACGCTCTCGAAGACACCAATGACAGACGTCAGCTCCTACAGAGTGCAAAGAAAACAAAAAGTAAAACGGCAACAACCCACCAAGGGAACAATCGGCAAACGATTGTCCCATCAAAAATACTAAATCTCATTTTATATATATATATATATATATATATATATATATATATATATATATATATATATATATATATATTATATTCATATATATATTTATATATATATACATATATACATACATACATACATACATACATACATACATACATACATACATACATACATACATACATACATACATACATACATAAACTATAAACGTGTCTTATTCAACGGGACTTCTCCCCCACTGGCTGTGGGCCTAAGTAACCGGAGATCAGCCTAGCGAGGCCCAGGAGGACTTTATATAAATAATACAACCAAAGTAATATATTAAAACCGGTAATAAAGACTGAAGGTACTGTAGGTAAAATAAGTTTCCACAACTTCCCTCTCTCCGATTAGCAAGACCGAGTTTCCTGATATGTTATTAATATTTCAATGACATCAATAATAGCTAAAATAAGTCGTTCCAAACGAGATAAGGATTGGAAAACGAAGCCTTTCAGTTTGATCCAGGGAGACAACGTAAAACTAAAGAATTGGTTCAAGTAAACTGCAGCAAAAAATTTCAATTTCATAATGGCAATTATCTCAATAAGACAGTAATAAGTATATGTCTTTTCTCATGTATATAGAGTCCCAGTAGTAATATTCAAATTTCAACATTTTACGATGCAGTATTTACATATACTTGGTACTTTTCTTGTAATGTATACAAAACTTAAATACGCCCAAGCTACAATATTATATTTATAATTTGTGTAGGTCAAGTAAAGTATCATAGGACATAATCATTTCAGTAATGTTCGTACCATAACACACATAATTGGAGAACATCTCTTGATTATTGCTGGTAATGCAAGGGGCGCATAATTAACCTATCCAGTTCTTGCAGCACTTGCGCTTCAGTCTTTCTCTTCATCTGGATTGATTTTTATTCAGAGGTCATTTAGTGAACTGGAATGCATCTCCCAGCATTTATTAGTTATTTAGAATGGCGTTAATTGAACTCTTTGAGAACCTGTTCCAAGTGATTAGTTATAGAAAATGTTTTATTGCGTAGTGCTCTTAGATTGCAGAGATGAGGATTTCTTCCGAGTGAAAATTACATTCAAGTATAGTTTTTTTTTTTAATATTCTCATATTTTTATGACGTTATTACGTTTCAGTTAAACAATAATGATTCCAAATATTATTTTGACGTAGTTCACTCTTCGTAATAGATGAAAGTTTTTTTTTTATGGAATGCTCTCTCTCTCTCTCTCTCTCTCTCTCTCTCTCTCTCTCTCTCTCTCTCTTCCTAAAAAATGGAAGTTCTTCCTAAGGAATGATATACAACCTTACTAATTATGGTTCTCTCACATTGAGGACGAAAAACATACAGTGAGTCTCTCTCTCTCTCTCTCTCTCTCTCTCTCTCTCTCTCTCTCTCTCTCTCTCTCTGGTCATATAAATTTCTGAACTAATCCGCTAAATACAGCACTTTAATAAGTAACCTTTATATAAACTACTTATCATAGTTCTTTCACATTTGAAGCTAATAATGGTTATTTTATGAGGGTAATCATCCATACTGAGTATGTATGTATGTACGTATGTATATAATTTTCAAAGACATACGTATGTATGTATGTATGTATGCTAGGGCAAGGGTTTCATCTCGGTTCTGATCCTGAATCCTAAACTTCGGAGGTCCTACAGCAAATACTGTTAAGGATCTGACTGATCAGACCTTTATCGAAGCGAATGCAAATACGTCCCCAAGGGCCAGTCGACCCGGAGGCTTCCCTGCTTGTGCCTGGGAATTGCTTGCCTGTGAGGGCTTGCGAGGGAAATCAGCTGCAAGTGAAAGTGGCCACAAAACATCGTCCAATTGTCTGTTAACTTCAGCTGCTGGGACGGGTTTTCTATGCGCAATTGAAAGAGAGCGGCATCGTTGAGGGACTGATCCTCTAATCTTATTTGGGGAAAGCTGCCCTCAAATGGAAAACTGCAGTATATATCTGCAAAGTTTCGGAAACTGAGATATGCCACCTACTGGGCTCGTGAAACACGAATAACAAGTTACTGCAGTTTCAGAATGATTTCTCAATGCTTTATTTAGGGAGTTTCATTTACAGTATCTGCAAAATCAGTAGTAAGGCAAAGGAAAACTGCAGTATCGACCCTTTTTCTCAGCTTTTGTATTTTTGTAGATACTGCAGTTTTCCATTTTAGAGCAGAAAGATGCTAACCCGGAGAGAAGGAAAAAGGAGGATTGTGTTTTAGGGTGTTGCAGTATCTATTTCAGCCATTGTTTAAATTGTTGGAGAGGATTCAGTGCTGGAATTGGAGATCTCGAGCCATTTAAAATTGGAGCGAAAATGGATAAAATTCCCTGGTAACCAGAACTGACTGTTGAATCTTGGCAGAAATGAATCTTTCATTTCTCGAAAGGAAAATTCAAAGCGAATATCATGTTGCAATATATCTCATTTCATGCCAGAATGTAAGTACGAGTATGTTTAGTACTTATCTTCGAGACAATACTTCTAATGCTTTATTGTAAAAACATTGCGAACTTTAAAGTGAACCTCATGTGAAACAACGTTTGATTTTATATGCAAAGGCCGCTACTAACGCTCAGGTATAACTGCGCAGTTATGCCTGCAGAGTCGGCCTGTGCAGGAAAAACAACCCACTAACGTTCAGTTTTGCCTGCACAGGCAAAACTCCGCAGGTAAAACTGAACGTTAGTGGGTTCAGTTTTGCCTGCACAGGCCGACTGCGCAGGCATAACTGCGCAGGTACAGTCGGCCTGTGCAGGAAAACTGAACCCACTAACGTTCAGTTTTGCCTCCACAGGCACAACTGCCCAGGTATAACTGAACGTTAGTAGGTTCAGTTTTGCCTGCGCAGGCCGAGTGTGCAGGCAAAACTGCGCAGGTATAACTGAACGTTAGTAGCGGCCTTAATTAAGAGATAAAGAACAAGCATTCCGTACTTGCCGTTTTCTTTCCTTTATATTTGCATGCACATACATTTCTTCTGTGGCCGGCATTTCACTACATTTTATAGCTGTTATTATAGACTACGTTTGATTGCCTTTGAATTTTACCGTTTATCTAAGCTATATTCAGTGAAACATCGTTGATCAGACATCAAATCTCAGGATACTGTGAATAAAATCATCACCAATTTATTTAATTATCCAGCTCTCAATTTGCACTTTATGGTCTTTTGTGAGTCGGTGATCTGGATAAACTACTCAGTTGGAATGATAATAATCAGAGTACTTTCAATAAGTCTTTCTTGTTGATCATGTCTTCGTGCAGACTTTTTTTTTTTGCCTCAATATTTTCACTCTTGAATGAAATGCTCACATTATATTCCCTTATTATATGATACATCTCGGGATTTTATCATGCCAGATAATTACTCCTGATCAGGCAAACTCTCTCTCTCTCTCTCTCTCTCTCTCTCTCTCTCTCTCTCTCTCTCTCTCTCTCTCTCTCTCGTACAGAAGCTGCTGTCAACCTATGTTAATTTCTGAGATCACTATTTCGAATCTTTTGTATCCTGTTTTCCAGATATTTATCCATAAATCTGAGTTTCTCCTCTGTTTCTTCTTCTTCTTCTTCTTCTTCTCCTCCTTTCGTTTTATCACCTCCGTTTATTCTCCCTTTTTCTTGTATTTTCTTCGAGTGTTCTGGACGTTAGGGAAATCATCCCTCTCTCCTGCTGTCTACTGTATGCACGTCCATGAGGAGGACACCAGGAAATCTCCCCAAGTGGATTCTTCATGGCATCTGGGCCTCTTGACGACTGTGTTTTCCATTTCCAGTCTTCAACTCTCTCTCTCTCTCTCTCTCTCTCTCTCTCTCTCTCTCTCTCTCTCTCTCCATGATTCCCATTCACCTTCCTCAGAACCCCTCCCTTCCTCCCTCACCTTACCTCTCCCTCTTCACTTTCCTCCTCCTTTCCTTTTTCCCGTCCCCTTCCCCATATTTGGTATCAGAGCAATTTGAATGTCATGGCAAATTGCCTTAGTAACCTTTCTATGATTTCCTTCCACCTCTCTCAAAACCTCTAACTAATCGGTCATCTCCCTCCTCACTTTCCTCCTTCAATTTTTCCTCTCTCCGTCGCCATGTTTTTAGCATCAGAGCAATTTGAATTCCATAGCAAGTTGCCTGAGCAACCTTTTTATGATTTCCTTCTACCTCCCTCAAAACCTCTCCCTCCCTCACCCGTCCTCTCCCTCCATCTTACTTTCCTCCTTCCATTTTCCTCCCCCCGCCCGCCATCCCCATGTTTAGCATCAGAGTAATTTAAATTTCACAGCAAGTTGCCGGAGCAACTTGGGCTTCTCGTAAACACGGCTTTTAATGTGACTAATTCGGTGACAATCATGAGTTGTAACTTGGTCGGAATAAAGGTGGAAACTTCCGGAGTCCAATTACTCGCTGTTTCCCCGTTTATTGTGTTGTTTGATATCGTGATAGAGTTCGTGAACATTAGTCTTCTCTCTACGATATGTACTTGTTTTAATTATTCCTAGCTTTCATTTCTGCCTTTACTTTGGTACTTGTGTCAGTTATTCATTTCTGTTCCGTACTTTCTTCCTTATTTTAGGCATTCATATTTTTTTTATTTGTTCCTTTTGAACTTCATGAACAAAATTGAGGAAACGTAAACTCTGTCCTTTTTCCATAGTTAACGGAGGTTTTGCAAAGATTTAATACCTGTCTCATTTTACCCAAGGGCCACGGAATGTTTACAAAACTGATGACTTTTCCTCCATCTGTAATCATGATTGCTTATTTGCTGTTTGCATCCTTTGAAAAGTTGTGTTTTATTCAGTTCACCTAGATTTCATAAAAAACCTAGAGGTGACTATTGAACACGATAGAGATTTCCACATTCTTTCACCAATACTCGTTCACACACACACACACACACACGCACCTCCTAACCACCTTCCCCCCCTCCCCTTTCACAAAGATACGCTCTGATGACAATTGGTCAAACGGATGATTTTCTCTAAAATAATAGGACATGGGTAAAAGAGGTAAGAAACATATCTAAATAAAATAAAAACTGAAAGAATTTTATATAACTGATATAAAAATTTATCTATATGCATTAAAAATAAATTTTCATTTTCTGGAAGTAATTTTTTTACCATTCTTATTCCATTTTGTTTCCATTTTCTTTATTTTACGTAAATATACTTACTGCCTTATTTATTAATGCCTTTTGTTATTGTAGGCCTATTGTAATTTCTTTTTATTCAGCTCATGGAGAATGCCTCTTATTAATGCTTATTTAATGATACTCTTTTTTTACTTACGATCTAATTAAAAAAAAAAAAAGAAATGACTCGAAAAAATGATAAGGATGCTATACTGCAAGGACATCAGCGTCATGCATTCTCAAATCTTTTCAAATTAAGAATACAAAAATACCTCCTTTCACTTTGAAGAGCAGTTTTATTAAGAATTACTCAACCGGACTTTTAGATTCCCTGTGAGCTAAAAAACAAAAAGGAAATTCTTTAACCTAACTGGTTCCGTTATGGAGTGACCCAGTGAGTCACAAGGAAAGTTTTTTTTTTTTTTTAATAGTGGTCCTTCACAGTTAGATAACAAGAAAATACATATGTTTTTGAATTAAAAACTCTTGGGGAAAATTTAATCGAGTCAATTTTCGGAGGATTTCCTTCCTCTGCTTCCGTAGCAGATGGCAGGTAAAGCTTCACGTTGATCTTCTATATTCTATTTCTAGACCTAAAAGGGTTTATACTTGACCTCCTCAAGATGCTTCTCTGACTCACCAAAGTATCAAACAGAGTTAACTTTGGTGATAAATACTTATAGAATTGTACATATATATAGATATATATATATATATAGTTATAATATATATTATAATATATATATATATATATATATATATATATATATATATATATATATATATATATATATACATATACACTGTATATATATATATATATATATATATATATATATATATATATATATACATATATATATATATATATATATATATATATATATATATATATATATATATATATATATATATATATATATATATATATATATATATGTATATGTAAGTGCTCATGAAGGTGGCCTTTGAAAAGTTGGATCAGCTATTCGCAGGGTCCATTTTGACTATACACAGCAGATAGGAAAGTGCTGAAACAATTCGCATACCACAAGGGTCGAAGAGCTCCTTGGTGACAGGACACGGCCTGGCAAATGCGTTTTCAGCCAAAAACGTTCTATCAGTGAACCGGTTACAAAGTCCGGTTTTGAAGGATGCATCTCGATAATGTATGTGTGTGTACGTGTACTTCGTGACGCCTTGAAGTACAGAGGCGTGTCTTGCCGAACTTTGACCTCGGATGATGTCACGGAAAAGTACGTTCATTCGTGCATTGTATAATGAATATAATGGGAGGAACCGTTGTTTGAATCGGACTTTTGCGATCCGTTTTCTGTGTGTCTGTCAATGTGAGTGATTTGTCACATGGAGACTGTCCCAGAGGACTTGTGGAGTGAATAAGAATTCATATACGTTTTTAGGCTTAATTTTCAGAACTATGAACAAAAACGTTACCTCCTGTGACACTGAAAAAATGTGTTTCTGCAATTTTTACATTTTCTGATTTTTAATGTGACGTTTGTTCTTTCACAAGTATTCCATTCCATTCCGTTCCTTTTCCGTTTTCCCTCTCTCCCTCCTACAAGGAAGGGAGTGGTATGACATTTTGAGATGACCTGATTTTATTAACTGACCTGTTTATGTTTTGACAGATGAGTTATTTTCTGTAATTGGGTGTTTATGATTTTGGAACCTTGTTTCCTTAGTAGAATTTTGATAATTTAATGAATCATTGGATTTCATTCTTCGTAATTTCTAAGAAGTTATTTTTCGTTGTTTTTTTTGTCAATAAAGGGTTTTAGTTTTGTACTTAGTATCTCATTCCAGTAGTCCTTAGATTTTAGTTAGGGAAAGATATAACTTATGATGTCGGCTCACGCTACACACTATCACATAATATCTCGGGATAAGCGAGATCAAACCTCTGTTCATAAAGCAGAGACTTAAATAAAGTAAAGGTTTCAGAATTGGCCATTACAGATTTTTGGTGGCAGTGTAAAAGGTAGCGTATATGGCAGCGTATATGGCAGCGTATAAGGTAGCGTATAAGGTAGTTAGGGCAGTTAGAAGGTGTTAGATAGTTAGATAATTGAATAATTAGACATGTATATGTTTCCGAAGAGACATAATTTAGTGTTGGCACCTCAGGATAGGATTTTGTGGGAGTCAGCAGCGTCAGATGTTGCTGTGGGCGAGCATCTCTCTCGCTAGCTAGTGTTTCATGAAGAGTGCTTTGGGTAGGGGGTAAGTGATATTGTGCAGTAATTGCTGTATTACGACCGCTAGTGTGTGTTAAAACACGTGATGACGCGCGAGTATTTTTTGTCTCTCTCTCTTCGCTTGATGGAAATTTGCGCGCTGCTAACATAAGTGTTGTGATGTTATCTTTTTGGTTGTGTTGATGTGAAATTGTCCTTTTCGTTGTGTTGTAGCTGGTGATAGGGACAACTGTGTGTTTTTTGTCGTTGAGTTTCAACTAATGTTTCGGTTGCAACGAGTGTGTTACGTCATCACCACGGTGACGTAGTAGTTGCGTCACGAGTTTGGGCGGAGCGTCGTGCTTGCTTTGCCACGCCTGTGAGGCGCTGAGCGTATTATGTGTATGTTGTATTTTTTTTATTTTTTTTATAGCGATTTGCGGTACGCATCAGCGTGTATTATGTAAGGGTGATGTTTGGTTATTGTGTTATTTCTGGGAGCTTTTATAATTGGGTTGTATTCTATCTGATATTTATGAGTTGTGGGGTGCAAAACGTGAATGCACTTCTTGGTTTTTGTAATCACACACGTATATGCGTGTGGGTAAAATGTGTATATGTGTATGTAGGCAGAGCGCTTGCATTTGCTTGAATGACACTTTCCGTTTGGACAAATTGAAGTGTTGATCCAGCAGTTTTTGCCGTTGGAGACAGAGCGAGCCTCGAGGTTTGGTGTTAACACTTTTTCTGTAGGCGTCATCAGGCCTTCGATGAGGAGGGGCTGTTGCTGCTTTGTAAGAGGGTGGGAAACGAATTTCTTAATCTCTCTCTCTCTCTCTCTCTCTCTCTCTCTCTCTCTCTCTCTCTGTGCCTGAGAAGCGCTTTCCCGTGTCTTTTTTTTTATGGCCTTTTATAGCTTGGCCTTGGGAGAAGTGAACTTTACTTTTTTTTTTTTTCTTTTTTGACTGACTAAAGTGTAATCAGCTGTGTACGTAGACAACACTTGTTTTTTTTCTCGCTCCTTTTCTTTCCATTTGATTTGGGAATTTAGCTGTAAGGGTTTACTATTTGTGAATTTAATCTTTGGAATGTAGTTTGATGATGGGTTTGATTCATTGGGAGTTTATTTAAGGGATTACTTAATAGTAAATTTAGTTTTGGATTTACGTAATTTTGAATTTTATTAAGGGTTTAGTTAATTGATTTTTATGTTGTATGGTGGGTTTTGCAACTTGTGATGTAATTGTATGTTTCGGGAACTTTGAATTTGATTGTAGCTTTAATTAAGTTGGGATTTAATGATGACTCCGTGTTAAGTACCTTTCTTTTGAGTTTCTGGGATTTGTAGAGTAAAAGGGATTTAACATTGTAATTTTTTGTGTTATACGGGAATTTCTGTTAAGGGAAATTGTTTTGCTTTTGTTTTTGTTTTGATAAAAGGGTATACTTTTATGGGACCTTGGGAATTTTTGGTATTTGTGATTAGCCAAGGGTAAGTTTGTGAATTTAAGTACAAATATGAGGAGAGGTAGTAGTGATCAGAGTCTCCTTAGAGCAGCCTATGGTTGTGTAGGACGCGGAAATCCAGTCCGCGGTCAGAGGAATTTGTTCGCAGGTCATAATAGCCCAAGACTGATGGGTGGCTTGAGTTTTAGGATCCCACGGGGTCGTTGCTTTAACTGCAATTTGCAGGGTCACATCAAGAGATTTTGCCGTGTTAGCTATTGTAGTAGTTGTAATAGTCATGATCATCCTTGGCGGTCTTGCCCGTTTCGGAGACGGTATAACAGACCCGCATTCCAGAATGTTGGTAGCCCTTATAGATAAGGAAGTACCTCACGCGAATTGCTCAAGCGGTTCTGGTAATCGGCAGACATTGTCGACAGACCGGTCATTTGAACAGGAAAACTGGGATATTGGACTTTTAGGAGAACCCGTAGGATTGAAGCCTGTTGTAATTGGGTCTGTACAGGGAATAAATGTAAGGGTTTTTATTGATACAGGTGCGTCCATTAACCTGATGAACGAAGAATTGTTCAGATCAATGTTTCCAAATCGATCTTTGAGACCTGCGCAAGAAGCTGTATGCGACGTTCAGGCAAATAAATTAAGAGTTTTGGGTTGTTTGGACATAGATTTATCCATTGGGAGTAGATCTTTGATGGAACCATTTCTGGTTATAAGAGGATGTGCTTTGGGAAATGCATTGTTGCTAGGCCATCCGTTATGTCGGAGACGAAAGATATCGGTTCATACAGGAGTTTCCGGTATAACTGTGGGGGTGCCTGGTGTGTTTGTACTGTATGAGGGGGCAGACGTGAGTGTAGTGAGTGAGAATGTCTCGCGAGTACATGAAGGTCCGGGGCTGAATGATTGCGATGGTAAAAGTGCGGGTGAAAGGTGCGAAAAAGTCCAGGCAGATGTGCGTAAATGAGGGTAGCGAGAAGTTGAAAGGAGTTTTGTGTACGAGTTCGGTAAATGTCGTAACGAGTTCAGGGGTAACTTGGGTGGAGTTGCTGAACTGTAATGATACAGTTCGGAATTATCAAAAGGGTACTTATGCAATCGACTTCGTTGAATGGATTGATGAAGGTAATTCAGTGAACATTGTTGGAGATTTTTGTTCTTTCTCAGAAGCAGATTTACAAGCTAGAAGGCAAGTGTTTAGAGAAAATTTAAAGAATGCAGATTATAAAGAATATGCTGAGGGTGTAGAAGATGTTTTAGCAGAGTTTGCTGACATAGTCGCACTTAAAGGAGACAAGTTAGGAGTAACAAATGTGTTAGAACACAAGATTCAGTTAGAGGACAAGACTAAGCATATTTTTGTTCCTTCATATAGGATTCCTTTTAAGATTAGAAAACAGGTAGAACAAGAAGTAAATAGGTGGGAAGATGAAGGCATCATTAGGCCTAGTGCCTCGCCATTCAACTTTCCATTGCTTGCAGTTCCCAAGAAAGATGGCTCAGTCAGAGTTTGTGTAGACTTTAGGAAATTAAATGAGAAAACCATTCCTGATCGCTACCCTGTGGCATGTTTGCCAGATTTGTTCTGTGAGATAGGAGGTAAGCAGATCTATTCTTCAATTGATTTATTGCAGGGATATTTGCAAGTTCCATTGTGTGAGGAGAGTCGAAAGTACACAGCCTTCTCTTTGCCAGAGGGGCATTATGAATTCACTCGTATGCCTTTCGGTTTGACAGGCAGTCCGATGACTTTTACCAGATTGATGAATACGGTTTTGCATGGCATGTTAGGGAAGAATGTCCATATCTACATGGATGATATCTTAGTTGCGACTGATACCCTGGAAGAACATCTGGAGGTTCTTAGGGAAGTTTTTAGAAGACTTAGGTTAGCTGGTTTGAAGATAAAGTTAGCTAAGTGTAGTTTTCTCAAGAAGCAGATAGTATATTTAGGACATGTCATTTTTAAAGAGGGTGTCAGGGTAAATGATGATAAGGTTGAGGCAATTGTAGAGTTTGCTACACCCAAGACTGAGAAGCAAGTTCGGTCATTTTTAGGCATGGCGGGATTTTTCCGTAGATTCGTAAAGGGTTTCTCCGTTATAGCGTCGCCGTTGACAGATATTCTAAGGGATGATGTGCAGTTTGTTTGGGAAGAGCGTCAGGAAGTGGCATTTCAAACCATTAAGGATATTTTAACAAATTCCCCAGTATTAAAGTTCCCAGATTTAGAACGTCCATTCACATTGGTGACGGACGCAAGTAGCGTCGGGGTAGGTGCATGCCTTATGCAGAAATTCGATGGAAAACTCCACCCGATTGCTTTTTACAGAAGGAAGTTTAAGACACGAGGTAGTAATGAGCACCTGATGTCGGTGGTTGATAAGGAGGCATTTGCCGTGGTATCGGCCCTCCTACATTTTAAGGTATTGATTATGGGTACTCAGGTAGAAGTTTTGACTGATCATAAGCCGTTGGTGGATCTTTTTAATAAACCAGATCTTTCCCCCCAAAGAGCCCGTTGGTATCTGACAATCAGGGATTTTGATGCTAAAATAAAGTATATAGAAGGTAGACAAAATGTAGCAGACGCCCTTAGTAGAAGTTTTTCTGATGAGCAAGGTACGCATGTATGTTATATATCGGGAGATAGCATTGACTGGGATATTAGTTTGGTAGAGAACAAACAAGATGAAGATGAGACCTTGAGAGATGCGAAAGCATTTCTTAGAGGAGAATTTGTTAAGAAGGGATATAAGCTGCCTTTTGCGGGGCTTGAATTAGAGGGTAATGTGTTAGTTAGGAAGATTAGATACAGACTGAGAAATAGCGAAGATAAGGGCGATACGACGCAAATAGTTGTTCCCACGAGCCTGGTACCTACGGTGTTAGATATTGTTCATAGTAGGTCTATCACTCCTCATTTAGAGATTGAAAAGACGTATCAGAACGTACGAGGACAATTCTTTTGGAAGAATATGTCAAGAGATATAGAAGATTTTGTTAGAAGACGTTCTAGGGTCGTTTCATGTAAACTAGGTTCATTCCCGATTCCTACCAGACCCGCAGAAAGAGTCCACATGGACATCTTGAGTAATTTCTGTGAATCTAATTATGGACATAGACACCTTTTGGTGGTCGTTGACGAGTTAACTAGGTTCGTAGAGATTTTCCCGTTGAAGCATAAAACAGCAGAGGAAGTAGCGATCGCGTTCTTTAATGGGTATATTTGTAGATATGGGGCGCCTGTTGTATTAATCACGGACAACGGTCGAGAATTCGTAAATAACACGATGCAATGTCTTGCAGATATAGTTGGAATGAAGAAGGTTAATATTATTCCATATAGACCAGAAGCGAATGGCTTGTGCGAACGAGCAAATAGAAAGGTTATTGAAGCCCTAAGAATAACTGTGGGGGGCAGTGACCCAAATTGGGACCGCTATCTTCCACAGGTCCAGCATAGTATTAATGCTATGTTTAATGATACTATTGGAATGTCTCCCAATGAAGCGCTTTTTGGATACCCAGCGCGAGGCGCATCTGACCTATTACCCATTCCGACAGGTGATGAGGTTGTAAAATCGCTGATTTCAACAGCGAAAAAGAGATATGCGCGCCTTGCTAAGAATCTTGAGATGAAAACGCAAGACATGGTAGATAGGAGTAATGCAAAGTCAGATAGAGTCAAAGTGGCTGTTGGAGATAGAGTTTATTTGAAGATAAATGTCAGGAATCAGCTGAACTATAAGCTAGGTCCTAAGTTTGAAGGTCCATTCCGCGTTGTTGAAACAAAATTGGGAAATAGATTTATTGTTGTGAATGAAAACACAGGTGTGTCTCGTTTGACACATATTTCTAAGATTAAAAAGACGGGTTAATGGATATTAGCATGGATGCATTCCTGGGTTGTATGGTTGTTATGGTAATGGGTAGTTACGGGTCATTTTATTTTCCTTTCGGGTTTTAATGGGTTGTATATGGGCATGACTTGTAGTTTGTTGTAATTCAGGAGGACGTTACTCCGTAGAGTTTTACGAATCTTTATTAGTTTGGGTTCATTGTGATTTCTGATGTAAGCTGCAGTACTTAGTGTAAATTGTGTGCAGAATACCGTAGAGTTTTGTAGATATATGAATTTGAGTTTTTTTTTTTTTTATATGGATCGCAACTGCGGTTAGGGATTTCAACGTTCGCACTTGGCGATAGTAATGGGTTACTTTGCGTTAATGGTTTGTTTTCATATGATTTTGGAAATTGTGACATGGGCTAATTTCATACGAGATTTGACCCGTGTGTTATTGTGTTATGTTATTATGTTATGATGTGTTTTGTCGTCTGACGCAGTATCTTTGAATATAGGGTTACAGAATAAGGGTTTGTTGTTTAGGATTTTATTTTAGGGAGGTATTTAGTATATCTGACCGAACGGGTCTGATCTTTTTCGGGTTGGGATATGTCAGTTAGAATTTCGGAGAGGTTTAGGAAGGTTTTTGATAGGGATATCGAATTCGAGTATTTGGGTTTTTTCAGTTCTCTTTTAAAATTAAGGGCGCTGTACCATGAGTAATTGTAGTTGTTAGGATCATAGGAGCGATTGCCATTAAGTCAATTGCTATTTTGTTGAGAATTAGTCAGGTATTGCGAAATATTCGCTAACCGGAGTAGAACCTTGATGTCTTTTACGAGATATGATACCTTTCAGATGTTTAGGATTGCCTTTCGTTATTCAGTGTACGGATAGGATTCTCGAGTACTTTTTTCTGTTGGATAGAATTTTTTATGAATAAGTTCCTTAGAGTTAGTGTACTTGATAGTGAGTTGACTGTGGAAATTCCGGGTACCAACTTGGAATTGTTTCACATTGAGAACATATGACCTTTGCACTAGTAGTCTTATCTGGTTTAGTAATAATATGGTATAGGGAATAGACGAGTTACTTTTTGATATGACTATAGATATGACCGACTCACGAAAAATACCACTCCCTCGAAATGGAGAGGTTGGAATAGCTTCACCGTCCTCAACATATGAGAAAGCTGTCAACGTTACTTCTGCACTTTGGAGAGATGTCGGGCAGGATGTCTTCATGTTGCCGTACTTTCGAGGAGACGTTGGGTTGGCGCAAAAAGGATTTGCGAGCGCCACTTATAACATGGGCTTGTGCAGTTGCGAGCCATTCATCTTCGTCGGATCGCTGGGAGACGTAGGAACACTTTCAACATGGGCTTGTGCAGTTGCGAGCCATTCATTTTCGTCGGATCGCTGGGAGACGCAAGAATACATTCAGCTTGGACTGGTGCAGTCACAAGCCTTTCATCTTGATTGGATCACCGTTGGCGTGCGCAGTCGCAGGCCTTTCAGCGTGAGGCAGTACCAGGAGTGAAATCGTCTAGATTAATGCGTTTCTTGAATGAACTGGTTGTGCTATAATATCTGTGTTATAAGATATATATAAGTTTTGCACCTAGACGTTTTGAGGTGGGGTCCACCTCAGGTGCGTGGACCGAGCAATCTGTAAGTGCCCGCGAAGGTGACCCTTGAAAAGTTGGATCAGCTATTCGCAGGGTCCATTTTCACTATACACAGCAAATAGGAAAATGCTGAAACACTTGCAAATCACAAGGGTCGAAGAAACCACCTTGGTGACAGGACATGAGCTGGAAAATGCGTTTTCAGCCAAAAACGTTCTATCAGTGAACCGGTTACAAAATCCGGTTTCGAAGGATGCTTCTTAATAATGTACTGTGTGTACGTGCACTTCGTGACACCTTGAAGTACAGAGGCGTGTCTTGCCGAACTTTGACCTCGAATGATGTCATACAAAAGTACGTTCGTTCGTTCATTACATAATGAATAAAATGGGAGGAACCGTTGTTTGAATCGGACTTTTGAGATCCGATTCATGTGTGTCTGAAGATATGAGTGATTTTTCACATGGAGACTGTCCCAGAGGACTTGTGGAGTGAGTAAGAATTCATATACGTTTTTAGACTTTGTTTTTCAGAACTGTGAACACACGGTACCTCCTGTGACAGTGAAATGTGTGTTTCTGCAATTTTTTACATTTTATGATTTTTAATGTGACATTTGTTCTTTCACAGGTATTTCTGTTCCACTCCATTCCTATTCCTTATTCCTCTCTCCCTCCTACAAGGATGGGAGTGGTATGACATTTGAGATGACCTGTTTTTATTGATTGACCTGTTCATGTTTTGACATTTGAGTTATTTTCTGTAATTGGGTGTTTATGATTTTGGAACCTTACTTAGTAGAATGGTGTGACATTTATGAGATGACCTGGATTTATAAATTGACCTGTTTATGTTTTGGCAGATGAGTTATTTTCTGTATTAACTTAGGTATTTGAGTGTTTATGATTTTGGAACCTTATTTCCTTAGAAGAATTTTTGATAGTAGTGTTGAAACATTGGATTTCATTCTTCGTAATTTTTAAGAAGTTATTTTTCGTTGTTTTTTTGTCAATAAAGGGTTTTAGTTTTGTACTTAGTATCTCATTCCAGTAGTCCTTAGATTTTAGTTAGGGAAAGATATAACTTATGATGTCGGCTCACGTTACACGCTATCACATAATATCTCGGGATAAGCGAGATCAAACCTCTGTTCATAAAACAGAGACTTAAATCAAGTATAGGCCCAGAAATGGCCTTTACATATATATATATATATATATATATATATATATATATATATATATATATATATATATATATATATATATATATATATATATATATATATATATATATATATATATATATATATATATATATATATATATATATATATATATATATATATATATATATATATATATATATAATGTGCGTGGGTTTATTTTAGTCAAGAGTAATTGTATGTAGAGAACTATATGTATCTGACAAAGGTATCAATTCCAGGACCTTATTGTAAACAAATTCTGGTTGTTTGCTAAGCATTCATATGGTTGCTCTGTTGTTCGTCCTGTGGGAAACAGGAAATGTGTTTGAAAAATTCTAATAAATCCAAAATGCATACACGTAAATTTTCAATGTGTGGCTATTCGTTCTGCCTGCAATGTAACTTTTAACCACCAGCTTGCTCTCTCTCTTACTCTCACCTCTCGCTCCCCCCCACCCCCACTTCGCTCTCTCTATCTCTCTCGTACCGTAATTTGTAGCACATTCACCTCACTGTGTCGAAAGCAGTCAGTAAATGTTGTGGGTTAAATAGGTATTATAACAAAAAAAAAGAGAGAGAGAGAGAGAGAGAGAGAGAGAGAGAGAGAGAGAGAGAGAGAGAGAGAGAGAGAGAGAGATTATACTGTAATATGTACTTGATGTCATAATGGTTTCGTAAAGCAGAGTCATTTTAAATTTAAACACTGATGTCTTTGACAGTGGAGGAAATGGACCTGCCAAAACTATAAGATGATTATGAAAGCTATTTTGATTTTCCATCTGTAATCATAAGTTAGTTTCTTTTTGAAAACTGAAGATGAAAATACCTTTGGCTTATAGACATCAAACTTGGTCGATTTAGTACGTAGTAATTACAAATTTAGTTGACCCCTATGGATAGAGTGCCGCAATGCATCCTGCTATGAATCGTCGAACCTAAAGGTGACATCTGAAATGTTCCGTCAAGAT
Source organism: Macrobrachium rosenbergii (assembly GCF_040412425.1). Taxonomy (NCBI): domain Eukaryota; kingdom Metazoa; phylum Arthropoda; class Malacostraca; order Decapoda; family Palaemonidae; genus Macrobrachium; species Macrobrachium rosenbergii. Next base: position 71,156,389 of record NC_089761.1, read on the forward strand.
TCGTTTAACCTTTCTTGGGAAACCAGAATAAACCTCACAGCTTCTTTGAGGTGTCAACCAGCAACATCAATGATATCTACAGCAACAGTCTTTCAAACACAAAAGTAATTCAAGAAAAGTAAATGAATAAAAGGAATTTTTGGATTGCAATACGTAATATAAACAACGGCCGCTGTCGTCCAAATTCCGAAATGAGCGCCACTTAATTCCGCGATAAGGCCCCGGGATTATCTCCAGGGGATCGCTAAATTATTGCCCCATAAAAAGTCTACTTAACGAGGAGAAAAGGTGTAGAATTGACTTATACTGTATATAATAATAAGGGGGCAAGAAGTTACAACGGATGGGAAATGTGGGTTTTAATGGGAATAAATTAAATGCAAGGTTAATGGAGGGCAAAAGTCTAGTTATGGTGGATTATTGGGATAAATAAATGGAGAGGGAAGGTAATGGCGGGAAAATGACGCAAAAGAATATGCACTACCGATGCCATTAATAATAGTAGACAAAGTTAATGACCTTAGCACTAACGAATGGAATATTTCCTGTGGCAATATTCACACTCCGCGAAAATTTATTCCCACAATAAATCACCTGTGAATTGGCTTAATACCTTTTTAAGGACACACAGAGAGAGAGAGAGAGAGAGAGAGAGAGAGAGAGAGAGAGAGAGAGAGAGGGGGAGAGAGAGGGCTATGAACTGGGTCAAACGTACTAATGGGCCGTCAATAACCATCAGGGTTTCTGATAAAAGCGAATGAAAGATAATGTTAAAAAAAGAGTTTTCGAATTGCTAACGATGTTAAACCACGTTTTCAACAGTAGGAGATCTTAAATATATATCTCACCTGGTATCACGAATGGAAAGGATAATAAACTCTTTTTTACTTATAAGACAAAAAAAATAAATTTATAATGTAACTATTTCTAAACACAGAGTATGTAGCGTAACCCAACAATTGATTTGTTTTTCAAGTGGATAACACCTTACAAATCAACCTTTATTTCCACTGGTTTGCATCAGTGAAAGGACAAGTTTATTGTCACTAACAAGGTGTTACACTTTCATAAGTAAACACATAATGGACAGCTCCATTCATTTTATCAATACATTTGGCAAAAGATAAAATGCTGTCATTGATAATTGCTATCCTTTTGTCTTATTATGAAGTGGACCTTATAAAGGTTTTTCAGACGTTTTGAAATGTTGCATAGTAAGTAGGTATGATGGCTAACTTTTTGCAAACAAATATAGAATAATAAGTATGACGATTCCCATAAGCTCCCAAAACTTTTTAACGCAAATCGTAATGATCCTTGTCAAAAATTAATCACTTGCACTTATCACCCAAACAAACTATTTGCAAACTGTTTGCAAACAGTTTGCAAATTTTGTGTCCAAACAATGTTTCCTAGTGTGGACAGGCCTTTAGGCAGCCGGAGCACTCCCGTTCCTGGCCAGTGACTACCACCACTTTCAGGGAAGAGGAATAATGAATGCCTCCTCTTAGCCTTCAGCTGTGTACAAGAAATCCCACTAGAGGCAAGATGAACGACACCAATATCTGGGGATTCTCAGTAAATTTGGCTTTACTAAAGTGTCAGTAAACATTATGTCATAGTCAGGACCATTGTGAAGTTGTTAACATGATCTTTTCTAAGTGTGGCAGAGCTCGCATTTGCTGATGGAAGAAAGAATAAACACAATTCAAAAGATCATTATTTTTGTTGCTTTTATAGTTGTTACTTGTTCTCGGAGGCCTTGGGCCATCAGTGTCGATCACGTCATCAGTACACCTGTGAAAATCGGTTAAGAATAACAAAATATTTCCTTAATGATGCACACAGTTTAGCACTCCTCGTTGTTCATATATATTTATATATATAATATATATGTAAGTGCTTGCGAAGGTGACCTTTGAAAAGTTGGGTCAGCTATTCGCAGGGTCCATTTCGACTATACACAGCATATAAGAAAAATGCTGAAACATTCGCATACCACAAGGGTCGAAGAGCTCCTTGGTGACAGGACACGGGCTGGCAAATGCGTTTTCAGCCAAAAACGTTCTATCAGTGAACCGGTTACAAAATCCGGTTTTGAAGAAAGCATTTCGATAATGTGTGTGTGTGTGTGTGTGTGTGTGTGTTCGTCGTGACGCCTTGAAGTACAGAGGCGTGTCTTGCCGAACTATGACCTCGAATGATCTCACGGAAAAGTACGTTCGTTCGTGCTTGGCGTAAAGAATAAAATGGGAGGAACCGTTGATTAATCGGGCATTGCGATCCGTTTTCTGTGTGTCTGACAATGTGAGTGATTTTTCACATGAAGGCTGTCCCAGAGGACTTGTGGAGTGTAGAGAACTCGTATACGTTTTTAGACTATTTTCAGAACTATGAGCACAAACGTTACCTCCTGTGACAATGAAAAATGTGTTTCTGCAATTTTTACATTTTCTGATTTTTAATGTGAAGTTTGTTCTTTCACAGGTATTCCTTTCCTTTTTTCCTCTCCCCCTCCTACTTGGAAGGGAGTGGTATGACATTTTTGAGATGACCTGATTTTATTAATTGGCCCGTTTATGTTTTGACAGATGAGGTATTTTCTGTAATTGGGTGTTTATGATTTTGGAACCTTATTTCCTTAGAAGAATTTTTGATTCTTTGACGATTCATTCGTTTTCATTCTTCATAATTTTTAAGAAGTTATTTTCGTTATTTTTTTGTCAATAAAGGTTTTAGTTTTGTACTAAGTATCTCATTCCAGTAGTCCTTAGATTTTAGTTAGGGAAAGATATAACTGATGATGTTGGCTCACGCTACATGCTATCATATAAAATCTCTGGATAAGCGAGATCAAACCTCTGTTCATAAAACAGAGACTTAAATAAAGTGAAGGCTTCAGAATTGGCCGTTACATATATATGTATACATTGTACATTTTAATAAAAAAAAGTAACTACAGGCAGCAGCGTTTACATCTGAAAAAGATATTAAATACAGGGCTTTCCTGTGAACGAATGCAGGTGGTGTCCTAAAGAATACAAATAGTCATTCTCTGGTGTTCGCTCTTCCCGAGACAATGTTTTATGAAAAATTCTAATAAGTCCAAGACACTGGGAAAAAAGTAAGTTTTAATGTGTGGCTATTCGTTCTGCCTGCAATGTAACTTTTAACCACCAGCTCGCTCTCTCTCTCTCTCTCTCTCTCTCTCTCTCTCTCTCTCTCTCTCTCTCTCTCTCTCTCTCTCTCTCTCTCTCTCTCGTATTGCAATCTGTAGCACTGGGTACATTATCGGTGCGATTCATTGAACTCGTGTCTAAAGCAGTCAGTATATGTTGTAGGTTTTAACTGTTATTTTTCTTTTGTGAGAGAATCAGCTGGTTTCGTAGCGACAGAGAGAGAGAGAGAGAGAGAGAGAGAGAGAGAGAGAGAGAGAGAGAGAGAGAGAGAGAGAGACGCGTTGTGCATACAGTGCTCTTTCAAAACTGATATACGACCGTCCAATATTAAAAATGACAAGGGCTTAATAAGGTAATCAAGCCTATCGGGATGGAAATATTCGTGCCGTGTTTATCAGCAATTTTCTTTGCTTTATAATCTCTCTCTCTCTCTCTCTCTCTCTCTCTCTCTCTCTCTCTCTCTCTCTCTCTCTCTCTCTCTCTTTGGGTGATCCTGTAGGCTACTTGAAGTAACTGCTTTGTATATGGTTGTTAGTCGACTGTGGTCGGTTACTGTGAGTGAGAGAAAATAACAGTTGAGGGTGATCATATCCTAATTAAAAACGGGAGGCCTCCCCGAGATAATCCCACCCCAACTATTATGAAATCATCATACAGTATTTGAGTGATCAAGTGGTAACACACTCAGTTCTCAAGGAAGAGGTCCTAGGTTCCTTGAGAGAGAGAGAGAGAGAGAGAGAGAGAGAGAGAGAGAGAGAGAGAGAGAGAGAGAGAGAGAGAGAGAGAGAGAAAGTATGATTGTGGGACTTTGTGAGGTTAATACTCATTGTCAAGGTTCAAGTTAAATCCACAAAATTAACAATAGGTTATATGGAAAAAACAATAAAACAATTACATTTAATTAACAAAACTTCACATACCAAAATATTACCAATTAATTAACATAACCAACATTATAAACAAAATATTCTGCCCAATACCAAATCCAAAATATCATATGGTATAATAACCGTACTCACAATGATCAGAGAAGTTCTTAACAAGCGCCTACGAGGCAGGAGCTGGGACGAGACACACAGGTGGCAAATAAGCCAGAGCGAAGGAAAACGTGAGGTGGGGATGGGGAGAGAGGGGGAGTAAAGAGAACGGGACAGGAGGGGGAATCAGAAGGTAGGTTTCACATGGATACTGGAGAGCTACATTTTAACTTAATTTCAGGATTTCGTACTTATTACGAAAGAGGGTTACCATTAGTTATTTATTTATTTATTTATTTTTTTTTTTTTTTAGCTGATAGGTAAGATGGGTGAAAGAAGGGTGAGGGCAGTTAGCTAGCTAACTAGGTATATACAATATGTACACGGATCCGTTTAATTAATGAGGAGGGAAGCCGGTACTTGACATCTCCTCCCCGCTGAAGAGATCGTAACCTATGAAGGTACGATATTCCCTGGTACGGGTGTTCTTGACAGTGCATCAGCTATAAGATTGTCTTGACCACGAATGTGCTGAACACTGATATTGAAGTTTTGCAAGCAGAGAGACCATCTTAAAATATTCTGGTTCACATTTCGAGCTCTGTTCAAGAAGACGAGGGGGTTGTGGTCGGTGTACACAGTAAAGGGGTTATTTGTGGAAACGTAGACTTCATATTTCTGCAAGGCTTGTGCTATAGCTAGGAGCTCCTTTTCCACAGTAGACAGCGACCTTTGGTGCTTCTTCAACCTGCATGAATAGTAAGACACAGGGTGAAGCAAGTTTGTTTCAGACTTCTCTTGTAGGAGGACAGCACCAACCCCGTAGTCACATGCATCTACCTGGAGAACAAAAGGTTTCGAAGGATCAGGAGTTGTTAACACTGGTTTACAGCAAAGTAGGCTTTTGATCTGTTTGAAGGAGTCTTCACAAGATTCATCCCATACGAATTTGGTCTTAGTACTAGTCAAGTTTATCAACGGATGAGCTACATTACTGAAATTCTTGCAAAATCTGCGGTAGTACGAGGTTATTCCAATGAAACTCATTACTTCTTTTCTGTTTGTAGGTACAGGATAATTTAATATAGCTTCTATGTTAGTGGTTTTAGGCAAGATTTCCCCGCTTCCAATAACATGTCCCAAGTACTTTACACGAGCTTTAGCAAAGTTTGATTTAGCAAGATTTATTGTTAAACCCAACCTTCTAAATCTATCAAGAAGTGCTTTAAGCTTACCAAGATGTTCCTCCCATGTGTCAGATACTACAAGAATGTCATCCAGGTAACCGTAAACCCCATCCAGATCTCTTATGACATCATTTACCATTCTCTGAAATGTGGCAGGTGCGTTGCACAGACCAAAAGGAAGTCTTTCATGTTGGAACAACCCAAAGGGAGTAATAAAGGCGGACATCTCCTTCGCTCTCCCTGACAATGGGACTTGATAATAACCCTTCAGCATATCGACTTGGGTTAAATATTTCGACTTACCAATGGAGTCCAGTATATCATCAATACGTGGCAGGGGATAACTGTCTTTTATGGTTACCGAATTTAATTTTCTATTGTCTGTACATAACCTGACCTTACCATTAGACTTGGGCACTAGTAAGCAAGGAGAAGCCCAAGGAGACTTGCTAGGCACAGCAAGTTTATGCTTCAGTAGATACTCCACCTCTTCTTGCATTACTTTCCGTTTTTCAAAATTGGTTCGATAGTAGTTTTGTCGTATAGGACGAGTTCCTGGCAATAACTCAATGTTGTGAGAAATAACACTGCATTCTCAGGGGATTATCACTGCATACATCTTCATACTGTCGTCGTAGCAGATTCTTAATATCACACCGTTGCTCCTCATTTAGGTGCTGTAGATACTGCGGAAGAGATTCTAAGATTTCTTTATTAGAAAAGTCAGCCCAAGATGGAATTTCATCTAGGCCTAAAGAATTTACATCCTTTAAGGTGGTGGACTTTTGTTTTACAATATCAGTGTCTCTGGAACAAAATAGAGCAGCAGAGGAATCGGCACGATATTCTTTAAGCATATTGACATGGACTAACTGAGTGCTTTTACGTCTATCTGGAGTTTTTATGATATAATTCTGATTATTTAAACGTTTCTGTATAACGTAAGGGCCAGAAAACTTACTTTTAAAAGGAGAACCAGTAATGGGATAGAAGGCCAAGACTAAATCTCCCACATTAAACTTCCTATCTTTACTGTTTTTATCATACCTAATTTTCATCTCTTCTTGATTTTTACACAAGTTGTTTAGAGCAAATTTATGAATCTTATTAATATTTCCCTTTAATTTCTGTAGGTACTGACTCACTGTTATAGCCTCTACGTTATACTTGTCAAGTAACTTATCTTTAACTACTTGTAAAGGACCACGTACTTTATGACCGTATAGCATTTCAAAAGGTGATACACCTAGAGACTCAGAAGGTACTTCCCTAATTACAAATAGTAAATAGTCTATGCCTTCATCCTAATCAGATTCAGATTCAGTACAAAATTTCCTAAGCAACGACTGATGATGCCGTTCTAATGCTCCCTGAGATTCTGGGTGATAAGGAGATGAGAGAGACTGTTTTATACACAACTCATTCATAGTTTTCTGAAAAACATCACTAGCAAAATTAGTACCCCTATCACACTGGATTTCCTTAGGAAACCCGTAAGTTGTAAATACTTTGAGTAAGTGGTTATGAACATTCTTAGAGGAAATATTCCTGACTGGAAGTGCAATACGAAATCGTGAGGTAGGGCACATTATAGTCACAAGATATTGATTACCTTTCTTTGTCTTAGGCAGTGGACCTACACAATCCATGATAATTCGATGGAATGGCTCATGAGGTACAATAATAGGATTCAAAGGTGCCTTTGGTATAACCTCATTAGGTTTACCGGCAATTTGACAAATATGACAATGTTTAATGAAACTTACAACATCCGCCTTCATTTTAGGCCAGAAAAAATCATAAGCTAAGCGGTTGTAAGTTTTAGTAATTCCAAAATGTGAATAAACATTATGAGCGAGCTCCAATACATCTTTCTTTTCGTAAATCATGAGGGACTACTAACTGTTCTCGGTCACTCCATGTTTCATCATTACCCAGCTTAGGAGGTCTATATAACCTGAAAAGTACATCATCCTTAAAGTAATATCCAGGTACCTTTTCCATTCCTTTCTCCAATGCTTGCTTATAAACACCCTTTAAAGTTGGATCTTCTCCCTGTAACTTTACAAGGCTTTTCTTGTTCATTTGTACTTTATCTGCAAGGTTGGGTACACTTACTTTCACTCGATCATTATTAACCATACTGCGGGTCGTCACATTAACACAACCCTCCACTTTCGACTCCTTTTCATTTTCCTCTTTTTCGCACTCACGATCTCTTTCATTTTCACTTTCCTCTATCATTCCAGGAGTTTCATACATTATCAGATTGGGTAACAACAGTTCTCCAGCAAGATCGTTACCAAGTAACACTTGTACATTTGGCAAGGGAAATTCCCTTCTCTAACAGCCATTTTTACTTTACTAGTTACATACGGACAATCCATAAACACTTCTGTAAGCGGTAATAGTTTAGCGTCAGTTAAATCCCTGACTATGAAATTTTCATCAAGCAATGTGAGATTTGGAACAACACTTTTGATTAAAATGCTTTGGTTTGAACCTGTATCCCTTAACATTCTTACTTTAATGGGTTTATCACTACTGTGCAATGATATTGTACCGTTACAAATGAATTTTTCAAACAAATTCTTATCCTGTGATACGCAATGCATTGTAGATTCTTTACCGGCGTCTGATTTGTATCTTGGGAACACCTTAACTGGAGCTCTGTTTTCAGTCACTTTTCCCCTTTTACATGCAGGATTTGGACAATGACTAATCATGTGGCCTTCCTTCTTACAATAATTGCAAAACAAACCCCTATCAGTCTTCCCATCTTTATCGCCCAGCGGTTCTGCTCTATGTTGTTTTACATTACCCAGACTGCCTTTATGTATTAATGAATAGTTATCAGCCAAAACAGCTGCCTTTTTGAGATCCTTCTCTTCCTTATCAGCTATATACAGCTATATACAACATGATATTTTGAGGGAGACGTCTCTTAAATTCCTCAGTTACAATGAGATTAATTAATTCCTCATAAGTAACTACATCTTCTGAGCCAAGCCACTTCTTAAACAACCTTAATTTTTCTGCAGCAAATTCAGTCCAAGTCTTAATATGGGGCTTAACATAATTACGAAACTTTTGACGATAACCTTCACTAGTTACAGCATATGCATCTAAAACAGCTTTTTTGATTACTATATAGCTCGATTCGCCTACCAGACTACCAACAACAGTGGCAGCCTTCCCGACCAACTTAGGCTTAATGAGCCAAACTCATTGTTCAAGAGGCCATTTCATTAAGAAGCCAAGTCTTCGAAATTCTTAAAAAACACGTCAACTTCAGTCTCATCGAACTTAGGAACTAATTTGATGCATCTAGTCAAATCAAATTTCATTGGTTGTCTAGCTTCTAGTTCTAATTCTTGCTTTTTATTTTCCATAGCTAACCTGATTTTACTCTCGTCCACTTGCTGAGCTAACTGAGCTTCATAGTCTAATTTAGCTTGAACAAACTCCAATTCCTTTTGCTGTCTTTCTAATAAAGCCTGATTTTCTATTTCCAACTCTCTCTTTTTCTTCTCTAGTTCAGCATTTATGGTTTTCTTTTTCTTCTCTAGTTCAGCATTTATGGTTTCCCTTTTCATTTGCTCTAACTGAATAGCCAGCTTCATATACTCTACATCCGACGATTTATCACCCACGTCTACGATATATTTGCTGCCGTCAGAACTATCCATTAGGTCTTCACTTATACAATGCTGTACTATATAATTACAGGTAATTCTAAGCCCGCTGTCCGCGGTGAGGTAGCCTATGGCAGTTGACGTTTTTCTATAGAACTTGACCTGCTGAACAAGAATTTCAAGTAAAATTTTGTCAGTCGGCTGTAACTAAAGCGTAATTGACACTTGAAGACTGCACACCGGTACCGTGGGTCCCCTGCACTGGCGCATACAGCTCAAGGGTAAATTACAGTTCAGCTGCAGCCAACGGGCAAAATGTTACCCTAAACTCATACAAAGCAAGCAAAGCAACACTGAAAAACGTCAACTGCCACAGGCTACCTCAACTGCACACTAACCGTTGCTTGTGATCGGGGCGAAGAAACGTAAACGGTAAACAAATCCGCCATCTTGGGTTACGTAACCACTAGGGAGCCATATGTTCAGCAAGGGGGGGGGGGAAGTTGGGGTACTGCACAAAAGGTACAAGTTGGTAAAGTGACGTAGGACTGTTATGTTGAAACATGGCGGTAAATGACAGTTACCCAAAAAATAATAATGCTCCTACGTGGAAAGCACTAAAACCTAATAACACCAAAACACAGGTGACCTAACTACCTAATAAAAAAGAAGATAGTTTAGGAACCTTACCTTAAAGGGGTGGAGGATACAATTCAGCCACCACCTTTACGAACGCGTGGAGCCTCGTCTTCGGGTCATCGAAGTGGATTTTAAAATATGCCACTGCCAAGTACCTGACGAAGTTGTACCTCCTACATCCGTACCTAGGCGTCGTCTAACGAAGTTCCCTCCACCTCCTCTCAATAGTGTTTGTATGAGCACCAGTTACTGGGTCCACAAAGTTCATGGAGTGGTTGACGGTTAAGTGTACGTAGCCTTCGTCCTTCAGGCAGTCATAAGCTCTCCAGCAATCAGATACAATAGTTGTTCTCGGTACAATGTAGTCCTTGATGACAGCAAGCAAAGTCGCGCTAGTTCTGTTGTCTACTGGCACCACAAAAAACTGTTGAGTCTGCCTGCAGACACCACCAAAAACCCACTGGCCTTCAATGACCCTGCCTACATTATACTTGTGCTTACCAAACTTTGCTTCGTCAATCTCAACAGTTGTACCGGGGCCACCTATTTGCTTCTTCTGCCGGATACACCAATTTACTATGACCTGAAACCAAAAATTCGGTTAGGGAAGTGAATAAAGGTTGATCACAAAACCATCCACTGAAAAAAATAAAACCAAAAAAACTTACTTCCCTGCAGTAGCTGGACCAGTCATTAATAGCTACGTCACTTAAACCTAGTTCTGTCCTCACAACCCTATAGTTAAAGAAATCACTAACGTAAATGTAAGTGAAGAAGAGGACAGTCTCAACATCCATGAGGGACCCAGAAAACTAGGTGCCCTTAAACAATGAGAGGTAGTAATTGCACCTCCTTCTCTTCTGCTTCTGGCGTGGGGCATATGACCTGTCGCACCTGAAAATAAGGGGAAAAAAGCAAATTGCTCGTTACAACCCTCAAAAAATGAAAATATAATGAACGTACACAACCAATGGTATAGCTCTTTAAGGAATATTTTAGCCTACTTTAGTTTTGAAAACTGCATTGCAGTTAGATGTAAAAATCAACAGGTAAGGTGTAACTAATAACCTGAACGCCTTCTTCTGCAGGTCAAGCCTACACTCCTTGCCACAGTGAGGGCAAAAGGCTTGTTTCCTCAAAAGGCCGTGGTCTTGGGAGAATTCTATAAGGCGTTCATAATGCCCTGAGTAATAAGAAGAGAAATCCTTGTAACTAAGGTAGCAATTCGCACAGGTAAATGGCAAATTCCCCTTGGTTACAGGCTCAGAAGAGGAGGAGGTTCCAGGAGTCACGTCCGCCATCGTGCTGAGTTGAAGGGTGAGTGAACTGTGCCGGTGAACTGCACCGGAACAGGGTAGGAAGGATGAAGTTATGGGGGGCTAAAAGTGTATTTCTGCTTTCAGTTTTGGGGTAGCGGAACGGCACTGCGCGCCTTATCCGCATTTTTTAAAATAATCTGGCAGGCTCGTATGCTCTGGCAAGCGGTAATATTGATTGCGCGCCAACCACAGGGCTTACAAAATATGTAAAAAAGGTTTCTGTTAACGTCACTGAGAGAAAGTGGTAGCGAAACGTCCTGCAAGACCCTTCTCCTCCTACCCCATATACATGCTTCAGGTGTCTGCCGACAAATGTAAAGTAATTTTGTAAGTTATTTATGGTAAAATCATGTTGCGAAGAGACGTCAATATATTTGTGAACGGAAAAGTGCTGGAAGAAGGTTGTAGGCACAAGCTACAACGTATAGGAAACTGTTATAAAACAGTTGAGCAAAAGGAATACATGTAACTGAGTTTATGTATCTCCCAAATTCTCCACCTGGGTGAAACGTAATGTTGGGGTAACGTTGCAACGTGATTGGTTGGGTACAGCCACCCGCCAAAAAACCCACCAACTACTCTCTCAATTGGAGGCATTGGTTGAACCGAAAGCTCCCCTGTAAGACCGCACATGCGTGACATGGCCTGGAATCAGCAGTAGTAATGATATGTGAAAAGTATCTTTGTAACGGCTCATGCTGTCCATTTATTCCCACTTATTTTTACGCTTGTTTTTCGTGTTCCAAATGACATATATAACTGGAAATACAACAATAAGTTGCCCAAACCTTTTCCCAAGTTATTTACCCCACCCAGAACCCCGGATTCCCAACGGGTCCCCCTCACCGTGAGCTATTCTCGAAAGTGTTTTTACCCACCCAGGACCCAGATTCCCAACCGGTCCCCCTTACCGTCGGCTACAGTTCTAAGGTAATTTACAGCTTAATTACAGCCGAGCGACAAAATATTACTTTAAATTCTTGTTCAGCAAGTCAAGTTCTATAGAAAAATGTCAACTGCCATAACCTAGCCCACCGCGGACAGCCGGCTTAGATCTACCTAATTACGTACTACATCCTTCTTTGCATTAGGAGGAAGAGCTACCCCAAATTTAGCTGCTATCAACAAAAGTTCATTCTTATTAGCGACAACAATGGAAGTCAGGTGTGACGCTGGGTCACTATGAAAATCATCAACACTAAAGAGCGGCATTTCGAGTTAAGAGACGTCTACCTGTTAGTAACACCTTGTAAACAATTGCTACTTCTGAAAGTAGGATATATAGTTACACCATATACTGTGTTAAACACTTGAGATCATAATTAATGTGCACAATGGAAACTTGGAAGCGAATTCTGAAGTTAACACCTCGGAAAAGAATGCTTCGGACAAGGATAATTATTTATAACGAGCATTTACACGAACTACCCATGTCGACGGCCGCTAAGCAAAATATGTTACCTTAAGATTTTCCGCTGAATGCTCCAAATACAACGAAAGTGGTTAATCAGTGCTCAAGACCCGATTATAAACTATATTGGCTTAGTTACAACCGTAATTAAAGTTTAAAGACACTTAAGGTCGATGGTGGCTCGCGGACAGAACAATAGAGATACCTCGTTAGCACTAAAAATAAAGCTTACTCTAAAAGGATTACGGTATCACTGTTGAAACATCACTGAATTACTTGCGCACTGTAACATTAATACTCAACACATGATAATCATATCCCACGATCAGAATACAAAATGTTACGTTGAAATGGATTTGGGCAGAATTTAATTTTAAATTTAGAGATCCCGGTCAGGCCCCCATTTGTCAAGGTTCAAGTTAAATCCACAAAATTAACAATAAGTTATATGGAAAAAACAATAAAACAATTACATTTAATTAACAAAACTTCACATATCAAACTATTACCAATTAATTAACATAACCAACATAATAAACAAAATATTCTGCCCAATACCAAATCCAAAATATCATATGGTAATATAACCGTACTCACAATGATCAGAGAAGTTCTTAACAAGCGCTTACGAGGCAGGAGCTGGGACGAGACACACAGGTGGCAAATAAGCCAGAGCGAAGGAAAACGTGAGGTGGGGATGGGGAGAGAGGGGGAGTAAAGAGAACGGGACAGGAGGGGGAATCAGAAGGTAGGTTTCACATGGATACTGGAGAGCTACATTTTAACTTAATTTCAGGATTTCGTACTTATTACGAAAGAGGGTTACCATTAGTTATTTATCTAGGTATATACAATATGTACACGGATCCGTTTAATTAATGAGGAGGGAAGCCGGACAATATATATATATATATATATATATATATATATATATATATATATATATATATATATATATATATATATATATATATATATATATATATATTAATAACTTTGCCCACTGGTGTTCTTGACTCAACACGTGCAAGCCTTCAGGTTGCAGGCAAATCTGTCGGGGCTGTCCTCACGGCTTGTCACGCGAATGCCCAAGGGCCCAAGTACCAACTGCCACTGCCGTTATTTTTGTCTCTCATTCAAGAACTGTATAGAACTGCAGATTTCATTCCAGTATGACGCGAATGTGACAGGTTCGGTAGAATGGGAACTGCTCTTTGGTCGACAGGAGTATAAACTTTTTGGCAATTTCTCTTTCTCTCTCTGTCTCTCTCTCCGCTGACCTTTGTTCGTTGAAGGGGGTTGTACAGTATGTGGCGAAACCAATTGCATCGTATTTCTGGGCCAGATTTGCGGCATTAAAGGGAACGACGCAAATGGCTGCACGGGTCCCTCTCCGGGTGTCACCAGCCTCGGTTTAATTCCTCCAAGTGTCGAAAGGTATTTGGCTATTTTTCTCCCCCGGTTGTAATCTTTCGAATGGGGAGCATGACTTGCGCGTATTGTTTTTATCGTTTTTTTTTTATTGTGGGGACTCCACTTTCCTTTTTTTCTTTTGGAAAGGCAATTTCAAAATGTTATTTGGTTTCATTCACCACTTTCTTTCTTCGTGATTTTTTTTTCATTGCGTTTGATTTTCCTTGATTTTATTGTTTCTTGTTGGTGACGAAAAACTCGTCCTGTCTCCTTGTCAAAGATAACGCATTTTTTCTTTTATTTATTTTGGTATTTTGGGGCTTTTATTTTTTATTTCTGCTATAGCGAACACATTGAGGAAAGATTATTCCCTTGTTATTCTGTAACAGAAAATGATTGTGCCGGCTTTGTCTGTCCGTCAGCTCTTTTTTTCTCTCCGCACTTTTTCTGTCCGCCCTCACATCTTAAGAACTACTGAGGAGGGAGGCTAGAGGGCTGCAAATTGGTATGCTGATCATCCACCCCCCCCTATCATCAAACACCAAATTGCAGCCCTGTAGCCTCAGTAGTTTTTATTTAAGGTTAAAGTTAGCCATGATCGTGCGTCTGGCACCGCTATATATATAGGTGCCAACAGCAAATGCCACTACTGGGCCGCTGATGAAAGTTTCATGGGCCACGGCTGAGGGTTTCATAGGCCGCGGCTGAGAGTTTCATACAGCATTATACGGTGTACAGAAAACTCGATAGCGCGTTTTTTCCTTTTTTTTTTTTTAAAGATGAGTTGCCATCGCACTGCCTAAACTTTCATTTAAACTCATTATGTCTTTGTACGAGAAAGTTTTAGAATATAATCCAGTCCAGACAATTGATATATATACAGTATATATATATTTTATATATATATATACATACAATATATATATATAATATATGTATATATAATTTTTAAAATATTTCGCACGGAACTTTTTATGTCTCAATTTGTAAGCCACAAATACCCCCTAATATGGAATTCACTTTACCTCAGGTACACCCTACAGCAAAGGGAATTAATGATTATAAGTGTACCTTTCATAAAACTGTGTTTACAATTTTCTCTCGTTCACCTTCAATCAGAGTAGGTAATCGAGGGCCTGCTGCCTTAGATATGCTGATACTGTGAGTATATTCTTACTCATCATATATATATATATATATATATATATATATATATATATATATATATATATATATATATATTTTATATATATTTATATATTTATATATATATATATATATATATATATATATATATATATATATATATATATATATAAATATATGTATATATATATATATATATATATATATATATATATATATATATATATATATATATATACATATACATACATACATACATACATATAAATACCCACTTGTTACTTTGTGTAACTCAATATATATATATATATATATATATATATATATATATATATATATATATATATATATATATATATATGTATATATATATATATATATATATATATATATATATATATATATATATATATATATATATATATATATATATATATATATATATATATATATATATAGTCAGTATGTGTTTAATTTAACGTAAATTAATTTGTTTTGAATAAGCCACTTTGGCAGTAATTATTCTTTTGGAACGTAATGACCCTGTTTCCTCCTCCCCGACATTTCTGACTTGTTGTATAGTTTTAATTACAATGAGCTTGTTTCGTTTTCACGTTTGGTTTTGGCTTCTCATCCGGAGCTGTATTCGGCGCTGTCTCACGAGGACTGAGAGTTGTTTTCTGGACGATTATCATTGTGAGAGCCTGCCTGATCTTTGGATTGACTTTAGATTACGATACCTGCCTTTCTTCAGCTGCTGCTGCTGTCCTCCTTTGGGAGTTTGATTTATTTATTCAGCTACGCCCTTGGTCCAGTCAGACTGCCAAGGGGACCTCTCTGCCAACTGGTAAGGTGTGATTACCTGTCGGACGGCCGTGTCCGTTGATCGTCTTGCGACGTAAAAGTGATTATTTCTCCAGTCTACGCCCTTGGTTTAGTTATTAGCCAAGGGGACCTCTCTTACATTTGGTAAGGTCTCAGAATATATATTATTCCTCTCGACCCGTGATTTGAAGGCTGCGTTTGCCTCTACTACTGTTTTGAGCTCACTTAAGGGAAGCAGTTTATTTTTTTTGATAATTGTTTAGTATGTAATAAGTTAGGTTATTCTGACTTTTCGACATCCTATTACTTTCAGGGCCCTCTCTTTAAAGTGTAATTGTATAGTCTATCTTAATTTGGTGTAAGAGTGTTTGTTATTCGATGTTTTCAGTGTGTGGTTGATTTTTGTGTTTATTTAATGTATTTTGTAAGAGGCTCAGTGGTCATTTCTTTCTAAAAAGTTTGTATTAAATATTAAGGTTTTATTTTCAGCTTTTACTTATCCTCCTTGATTCCATCTCTGTACACTCTTTTGCGGCCATTCCACCTATTGTGGACTTGGTCGTTTGTGACTTTGTTTGTATTTTAAAATACTTGTGTATGTTTGATGGGCGTGGGCCCATAACATTTGGCGACCTTTTGCCAGGATTTGTCGGATCCTGTAGTCACTAGAGTGTATAGAGTGGATTCTTGGGGGTGTTTGCAGCATAGTAATACCTTCTCTCCTATATTTTTGTGTTGATCGGTGTTTATAATTTTTTTTTTCTTGACCGTGGTAGGATATTTGTGTGGTTATTGGTGTTCAGTGTATTGGTTTGTTTTTGGGTATATTTTGTGAGATACATTTATATATTTACTGGGTGTAATTAATTTACTATGGCTGATTTGAATATCCCGGAGCTCTTGAGTGGAGAGGGGTGGCAGGACAGGTTGGCAGACTTGAATAAGCCTGATTTAGAGAGTGTAGCAGAGTTTGTTGAAATTGAAAATCCTGGGTCTGTTATAGGAAGGGCTTGTTGCTTCTTAATGTTTATGAAAAGGTTAAGGTGATGAAGGCAGAAGGTAAACCAGAGACTAGGCAGGTGGAGGAAGCGGTGTCAGTAGAAATTTTAGATAGGCAGATTCAGTTGAAAAGAATGGAAATAGATCTCCAAAGGTTGAAGGCTGAGGAGAGAGAGAGAGAGAGAGAGAGAGGCAGCACGAACTTGCTATGCAAGCATTGGGTAATAGGGGTTCTTCTTCTTCCCAACATAATGTGTCTGCAATGCCTTGTATTAATCTAACTGAAGCTCTAAAGTTAGTCCCAAATTTTCAGGAAGTTAACGTGGCAGAGTTTTTTGTTTCTTTTGAGAGAATAGCTTCAAGGTTGGAATGGCCAAAAGAGTATTGGACCACTCTTATTCAGAGTAAATTGTTAGGTAAGGCCCAGAAAGTTTACGTTACCTTGGACGAAGATCTGTCCTCAGATTATGATTCTGTAAAAGCCATAGTTTTGAAGGCTTACGAGTTGGTACCGGAAGCTTACCGACAACGCTTCCGTAATTTACAGAAGGAAAGAGGGCAGACTTTTGTAGAGTTCGCCAGGGCTAAAGAGCAATTTGCTGGCGACTGGTTAAAATCTAAGGAGGTGACAGACTTTGAGAAATTAAAAGAATTGATTTTGGTTGAGGAGTTTAAAAGGTCCGTGCCTAATGAGGTGAAGGTACACCTCGAAGAGTTAAAATTAGAAACTTTACAGGAGGTGGCAATTGCAAATGTGATAGGGGAAGTACCCAGAAATGAGAAATCTGGTTGGGTGAGAGTTAACAGGAGTAGTAATCAGAACAGGTATAATAGGCCTAATGTTAATTATGGTTCTCGTACTACTCCTGTTAACAGCTATAATAGGCAGACCACAGATAACCCGGAGAAGTTGAAAACTTTGACTTGTTCCTTCTGTCATAAGAAGGGACACGTCAAGAGCATGTGTTATGCATTTAAAAGGTCACAAAGGACCGAAAGACGTCCGGTAATGGCCATTCGTAGGAATGAGAACGAGTCAGTGGCTGAGAACTCTAATAATCAGTGACTAGGCAATAAGTCACTGGCTCCTTTTCAGAAATTTTTGTCTGATGGTTTTGTTCGCTCTGGGAATTCGACTGAGCAAAGAAAGGTTAAAATTTTGCGTGACACTGGGGCTGCTCAGTCTTTAATTCTCAGAGAATCCTTACCTATTGATTGGGAATGTTCAAATAAGGAATATGTTTTGTTAAGTGGTTTTCCAGATACGGTCAGGTCTTACCCGGTTGAGAGTTTTTATTTATCATGCCCGTCTTTTTCAGGTTATTTAAAACTGGCCATTATTGATAAATTTCCTATTAAAGATGTGGATTTGGTGTTAGGGAATGATGTCGCCCTAATAAATAAAACTTTCCCTATTGTATTAAGTTCCGGTAATGAAATATCTGTAGTCACTCGATCGAAGGCTAGTAGTGTTAACTCGGCCGAGTCGGTAGTTGATGTTGATTTGAGTAGTTTAGATCGTAGTGATAGCTTAGTTATAGATAGTGGTGTGTTGGATAATAAACTTAATTGGACTACTAAGGAACTTATTACAGCTCAGAAAGCAGATTTTAAAGACCTGCCAGTTGAGTCTGGCGAAATTACTGATTTGACTGTCCCTCGATTTAAGATAATTAATAATATTTTGTATAGAATAAGTAGACCTTTTGATGCCATTAATACAGGTTGTGAAATTGTTAAACAGATTGTGGTTCCTTTTGTTTATCGAAAGGAGTTAATGACATTGGCTCATGAAAATGGTTTGGCTGGTCATTTTGGTGTTTTTAAAACCACTCGTAAATTGTGTGAAAATTATTTTTGGCCTAAGATGAAAGATGATGTTAAAAAATTTGTAAATAGTTGTGATGCATGTCAAAAGGTCGGGAAGCCTAATCAATCAATTCCAAAGGCACCATTACATCCTATTCCTGTTGTTTCTGAACCGTTCAGAGAGGTAATTATTGACGTGGTTGGTCCTCTGCCGAAAACTCGTAGTGGCAATCAGTATATTTTAACAATTATGGATAGGATGTCTCGATATCCTGAGGCAATACCACTACGAAATGTAAAATCTGTTAAAATTGTTGAAGTATTAATTGAATTTTTCACCAGGTTCGGAATGCCCAAAGTAATTCAGTCCGATTGTGGGTCTAATTTTCTGAGTAAATTATTTAGGGAGAAGATGGCTGAATTAAAAATTAAACATGTGACTTCTTCTCCATACCACCCTGAAAGTCAAGGTGTTTTGGAACGATTTCATCAAACCATGAAGTCTATGATAAAAAAATATTGTTTGGTTAATGGTTCTGAATGGGATAAGGAACTACCTTATTTATTATTTGCATTTCGGTCAGTGCCGAGTCAGTCTTTAGGATTTTCACCTTTCAGCCTTATTTTCGGTCATTGTGTGCGTGGTCCATTGGATGTGGTTCGTGAATCTTGGGAGGGGACGCCCTGATATAAATTTATTAGATTATGTTAGTAATTTGGGTGATAAATTAACGAAGGCTTGGAAGTTTGCTGGTGAAAATTTATTGTGTAGCCAAAAGAAAATGAAATACTTTTTTGACCGAAAGACTAAGGAGCGTAATTTTGTAGTGGGTGATAATGTTTTGGTATTGCTTCCCATTCCAGGAAACCCTTTAAAAGCTTCATTTTCAGGACCGTGGAAAATTTTAAAGAAAGTAAGTGATGTTAATTATTTAGTTGAAACTCCTGAAAGGAGGAGACCCTACCAGTTGTGTCACATAAATATGTTAAAAGCGTATAAAGGTCGTGACAAAGTTATTCCCGTGGCATTAGTTGGTGATACTACAAAGTGTAATGATATTAATTCCTTTTCTTTTCCAGACGTGAGTAATTTTGATGATGATTGTTTTGATGGTGCCGAATGGCCTAATGATAATGAACATTCTTTAGAAAATTTTTCAGAAATGGTTTCACATTTGAATTTAGTAGAACAGGGATCTTTGAAAAAGTTAGTTTTTAGTTATAAGGATTTATTTTCTGATGTTCCAGGACAGACCACTGTGCTTGAACATGATGTGGATGTGGGTAACGCAACTCCGGTAAAACAATCCCCTTACAGGTTAAATCCATTTAAAAATGATGTTGTGGATAAAGAGGTTGATTATATGTTACGACACGGGCTGATCGAACCCAGCAACAGTCCGTGGTCTTCACCTGTTGTTTTGGTAAAGAAACAGGATGGTCAATTCAGGCTTTGTTTTGATTACCGCAAAGTCAACGAGGTCACAAAGCCTGATAGTTATCCTTTACCCAGGATAGAGGACTGTATTGACAGGATAGGGAATTCAAAATATATAACTAAATTTGATTTGTTGAAGGGGTATTGGCAAGTTCCGCTGTCCAAACGGGCACGGGATTTGTCAGCGTTTGTAACGCAGCGAGGACTCTACCAATGTAAAGTAATGCCTTTTGGGATGAAGAATGCCGCTGCGACCTTTCAAAGGTTAATGAATACTTTGGTCCAAGGTTTAGAGGGGTGTGTTGTTTATATTGATGATATTGTAATTTATAGTGATGACTGGGACACCCATCTTAAACGTATTAAGGCTTTATTTCAGGTACTTAGGAAAGCTGGTTTGGTTATAAACCTAAAAAAGAGTGAGTTTGCCAAAGCAAAGGTTGTATATTTGGGTCACGAAGTAGGATTTGGGAAAGTGGCTCCGAAACAGGCAAACGTAGACTCTATTAGACATATTGAAATACCTAAGTGTCGCAGGGATGTCAGAAAATTCCTTGGTTTAGTAGGGTATTACCGTAGATTTGTTAAGAATTTTTCTGATATCGCTGAGCCCCTGACTAATTTATTACGTAAGAATGTGACTTTTGTATGGACTAATGATGCCCAAAATGCCTTTGAAAAGTTAAAGCAGGTCCTAATGAATTTCCCTATTTTGAAAGCTCCTGATTTTGACGTTCCTTTTTCGCTTGCTACTGATGCGAGTGATGTTGGGGTTGGAGCAGTTTTGTTGCAGGAAGATGCTCATGGAGTATCTCATCCTGTTGCCTATTTCTCCAAAAAGTTATCCCCGGCACAACGGAAATACTCGACTGTAGAGAAAGAGACTTTGGGATTAATTTTAGCTGTAAATCATTTTCATGTGTATTTATCCTCTACAGGGACTCCGATTAAAATATTAACGGATCATAATCCGTTGGTTTTCTTGAACAGGTTTAGGAATAAAAATCAACGGTTGATGCGTTGGAGCCTCCTGCTCCAGGAATGGAATTTTAGCTTTTCACACATTCCAGGCAAAAGTAATGTTGTCGCTGATGCGCTGTCACGCATCAGTGACTGATCGATAGGTTGATTTGAGAAAAACCTTTTTGTTCTTCGTAAAGTTGTTTTGTATATACTTATATTAATTGATTTGATTAATTGAATGTACAGGTTTCCAGGTGTGTTGTAATAATGTTGTGTCAGGTGTTTTTGTGTATGAAATAATTTAGGATTAAGTACGTAAGATTAAGATGTTAAATGTCGTGATTTGCAGGTTTTTCTTCGGTGTCGTCTTTGATTAAGGGTGGTTAAGGGTACTTTTGATTTCTGTTTAATTTAGTATGTGTTATTAGTGGAGGCTAATTTTAAGGTGTTACCATTGTCTTGTGTATGTCCAGGTTAATTTTAAGGTGTTACCATTGTCTTGTATATGTCCATTAATGATGTGTGTATTTAAGGCCCAAACCCGTTTAGTGTGAGGACGCTCTCTGAAGTGTAGAGGCACTAAAACTGAGTGAAGTGAAGTGAAAAGACGCTCTTTGAAACTCAGTGAGTTGCAAAAACAAATAGTGTTGAGTAAGGACGCTCTCTGGAGTGAAAAGAGGCATTATTGGAAGGTGTTGTGAAGGGCCACAATATTGAGTGTGTCGTAAAATCATGGATATGTGAACAGTGTGTTACGTTTTTTTTTCTTATTTTTGGTGATTGATGGTTAGTTTTTATGAATCATTAATTATATACTGTTATGTCCCTGTTCTTTATTTATGCCAATGGTCCACATTAATTCTTTCTTTACAAAGCTTAGATAGGTCACGGGCTCACGGGTCTGTAGCACAACACAACCGTTTTTTAGGCGCTACAGGCTGGTGTATGAGTGGTGACCTAGACTAAGTTAAGGTTAATCTACTAAGGTTTTGGTCCTTATTTTTGTTTAACTGATATTTGTGTTTTCAGAATAATTTAGCCAGGTCACGGGCTCACGGGTCTGTAGCACGGCCGGTTTTTAGGCGCTACAGGCTGGTGTATGAGTGGTGACCTTGGTTGAGGTAACACTATCCCCATTGTGGTCGATTTATATTTTTGGTTGTCAGTTATCTAGGTTTAATCTAATAATAGGTTAGTCTTGTTAACATTGGTGCTCTGCTAACCTGTGCCCACCGCTCCACTTGTGAGTTCATGGGGATATTACCATATTTCTTCATATGTTGATACTGATGTTATTTTTGGTGTGGTCACTATAAATTATTTACTTGTATTAGTTTTAAGTCATAATATTAAGGTTAAGATTTTATATCTATTGACTGTATTGAAAGTGGTACAAAATTTTTTGCCACTATCTCTAATCTATTTTTGGCCGGCAATGTGATATAGTTTTTTCAATCACTTTTTGAGTTTTGTCATTGGACTTGAATTTTTTCTTATTGTCCCTGTTTTATTTCATATAGATTGAATTCCTATGTTTGTTTTTGATATTAGCATTTTTATATATTTCTTTGAATTTTGAGTTAAGTTCAATACCTTGTAGAAAAATTTTCTTGTGGAAAATTTTTTTTTGTTGGGTGAGGAGGTGTCAGTATGTGTTTAATTTAACGTAAATTAATTTGTTTTGAATAAGCCACTTTGGCAGTAATTATTCTTTTGGAACGTAATGACCCTGTTTCCTCCTCCCCGACATTTCTGACTTGTTGTATAGTTTTAATTACAATGAGCTTGTTTCGTTTTCACGTTTGGTTTTGGCTTCTCATCCGGAGCTGTATTCGGCGCTGTCTCACGAGGACTGAGAGAGTTGTTTTCTGGACGATTATCATTGTGAGAGCCTGCCTGATCTTTGGATTGACTTTAGATTACGATACCTGCCTTTCTTCAGCTGCTGCTGCTGTCCTCCTTTGGGAGTTTGATTTATTTATTCAGCTACGCCCTTGGTCCAGTCAGACTGCCAAGGGGACCTCTCTGCCAACTGGTAAGGTGTGATTACCTGTCGGACGGCCGTGTCCGTTGATCGTCTTGCGACGTAAAAGTGATTATTTCTCCAGTCTACGCCCTTGGTTTAGTTATTAGCCAAGGGGACCTCTCTTACATTTGGTAAGGTCTCAGAATATATATTATTCCTCTCGACCCGTGATTTGAAGGCTGCGTTTGCCTCTACTACTGTTTTGAGCTCACTTAAGGGAAGCAGTTTATTTTTTTGATAATTGTTTAGTATGTAATAAGTTAGGTTATTCTGACTTTTCGACATTCTATTACTTTCAGGGCCCTCTCTTTAAAGTGTAATTGTATAGTCTATCTTAATTTGGTGTAAGAGTGTTTGTTATTCGATGTTTTCAGTGTGTGGTTGATTTTTGTGTTTATTTAATGTATTTTGTAAGAGGCTCAGTGGTCATTTCTTTCTAAAAGTTTGTATTAAATATTAAGGTTTTATTTTCAGCTTTTACTTATCCTCCTTGATTCCATCTCTGTACACTCTTTTGCGGCCATTCCACCTATTGTGGACTTGGTCGTTTGTGACTTTGTTTGTATTTTAAAATACTTGTGTATGTTTGATGGGCGTAAGGGCCCATAACAATATATATATATATATATATATATATATATATATATATATATATATATATATATATATATATATATATATATATATATATATATATATATATACATACATACATATAATAAATACCCGCTTGTTACTTTTTTGTAACTCAAATGAATGACAGATATTGTTAATTGTCCAGTATTCCTTCTCCACTGATTAATATTACTATTATATTTTGTGAATTTTCTATTGTTTATCTACTCATAAAGCCGCGATTGTAACAGACTCTTCCGTAAGTGGATGAATTGTATGAGTTCTTGTGCGCGATAAGTGTGTGTATAGCTATTTTCCCCCCCAGGACGGACGGACCATCGTCATCGTTGACAAGGAATGCCATTTACCGATCTACTTGACCTCTGTCTGCTAGTTCTTGAGGCGTCATTCAGAGTGAACCCCGTCCCCTGGGCTTGGTTGGCAAAGGTTCTATTTTTGCTCATTCCCTGCACTTCCTAATTTCCTTACTTGTCGTTCTGTTGTGGTCATGTCTTAATTATGAGGTGTGTGCGTGTGTGGAGAGAGAGAGAGAGAGAGAGAGAGAGAGAGAGAGAGAGAGAGAGAGACACGGGGGAGGGATGTTGAGAGATAGTGTGTGTGTGTGTGTGTCTGTATGTGTGCGCCCGTCTATGTGATTGCAGAGAGAGAGAGAGAGAGAGAGAGAGAGAGAGAGAGATTTATTTTTATTTATTTATATGAGAGAGAGAAAGAAGAGAGAGGTGATGAGAGAGAGAGAGAGAGAGAGAGAGAGAGAGAGAGAGAGAGAGAGAGAGAGAGCACATTCCTAGAACTTATTAATGGTTTCAAGGCAAACTTCTTATAGAACTGCTTCGATTTTGCGTACCAATGAGAAGCGTGTTCAGCTGATCAGTAGAACATGCTAAATCTTCAAGTCTAGATCGTAAGGTAAATGAAGCCGCAGAAGAAATCAGAAAGAGGTTCTGGAAAAACAGGCGGTTGATGCAGACAAAGCCATGCATTCAATGATTAGCAGCATTCTTGTGAGGGTATCCCACAGACGTTTTAAAAGAAATATCCGCGGGTGACAATGAAAAGAGGAAAATGACTGCAGTCAAAAAGGTGGGATGGAGCCGGAATAATGATTTCTGAAGAAGAAGAAGAAGAAGAAGACAGACAGGCAGCGCTGGGAAGGACATTTTTTGTAAAATTGGTGGGAAAGCACCGAGTTATATGATGGGGTCATTTCAGAGCTGGTTTTAGCGGAAAGTGAAAGAAAAAAGTTAAGTATACCTTAGTTTAACCAGAACACAGATGATTAACAGCTCTCCTAGAGAGGGCTGGCCCGAAGGATTAGACTTATTTTACGTGGCTAAGAACCAATTGGTTACCTAACAACGGGACCTACAGCTTATTGTGGAATCCGAACCACATTATACCGAGAAATGAATTTCTATCACCAGAAATAAATTCCTCTAATTCTTCATTGGCCGGCCGGAGACTCGGACTCGGGCCTAGCAAAGTGCTAGCCGAAAACTCTACCGACTCGTCAAACGAGGAACTATAAAGATGATGAAAGGGCAGAGTTAGGAGTGAGTCATTTCAAAGTTGATTTTAATAGAAAATGAAAGAGCATTTCGTATAGCAACTAGAATGTACTGTAGTGCAGATTATGGAATGAGAAAAGAAAACCTGACGATTGGGAATTGGTACCAAAGTAAGGTCACTTGATGTGGTAGTTGTCGAGATAATATTAACACGTGCGTCTCAGAAACTATTAAAAACTATGGAGGTGAACATCTGTTTTAAAAAAAAAGTTCCAAAAAAGAAAGTTCCACATATGTTTGTGTTCAAACGTATTTTGTAGCAGTATCACATACGGAATTTAGAGAGTTCTTGCGCCACTATGGTATTCGTCCCCGTAGCGGGTTAGTGCCGTCAGTGCACCTCACGCGATGCACCGTAGGCATTACTTGAGGTTCTTTGCAGCGTGCTTTCGCCCCTGAGCGGCAACCCAATTCATTCCTTTTACTGTACTTCCTTTCGCATTCCCTTTCTTCCATCATACTTTCCACCCTCTCCTAACAATTGATTGTATATATTTTATGTATGTATTTATATATATATATATATATATATATATATATATATATATATATATATATATATAAATATATATATATATATATATTTGCATGTGTATATATATTATATATATATATGTATATATTTTATATATATATATATACAGTATATGTATATTTATATAATGTAGTTGACACAGTCACCTTGGTAAGAATTGTTAATTTGAAAGCCTGTCTCTCCCTCTTGTAGCTAGTGGCAGTGAGATTGGCTCACGAACTGAGTATTTGGTGTTCGAATCCCG
Organism: Macrobrachium rosenbergii; assembly: GCF_040412425.1. NCBI lineage: Eukaryota > Metazoa > Arthropoda > Malacostraca > Decapoda > Palaemonidae > Macrobrachium > Macrobrachium rosenbergii. Next base: position 71,182,335 of record NC_089761.1, read on the forward strand.
AGCTGAAAGATGAGAGGTAATACTGCACCCGTTGAAGTAGGCAGTGAATTACGCACCGTGTTGTTAGTTGACTGGTGTTGGTCGTAGCCTGCGGTGAAGGTTTGGAGAGAGAGAGAGAGAGAGAGAGAGAGAGAGAGAGAGAGAGAGAGACAGAGAGAACATGGACGTCAAGTGTTCAATACTCTTTCAAATTGTATACTATCAAAACAGGACGACGCTGACAAAGTAATCCTCACCTCACTATTCATAGGATCTCTCTCTCTCTCAAAACATTTGCAGTCTTCAATAATTTGAAGTCTCTCTCTCTCTCTCTCTCTCTCTCTCTCTCTCTCTCTCTCTCTCTCTGTCAATCATTTGCAGTCTTCCAGTGTTCGGTAATATGAATCTCTCTCTCTCTCTCTCTCTGTCTCAAACATTTGCATACTTCAGTAATATGAACTATCTCTCTCTCTCTCAAACATTTGCAGACTTCAGTAATATGAACTATCTCTCTCTCTCTCAAACATTTGCAGCCTTCGGTATTTTGAACTCTCTCTCTCTCTCTCTCTCAAAACATTTGCAGTCTTCGGTAATCTGGACTAGATAAGAGATGACTGTTTACCCTAGCAGTGGACGCACAATTTCGTCCCCGCGGTGCTAAATACTCAGATAAAACCGCAGCTGCAATGATAACTACTGCTCCAATATTTGTCCTTGTTACCAAAAAAGGGAATAAAAAATGGAAATAAAAAAGTAATATGGGAGCTGGGTTTATGGTCCGTGATTTTATTGAAAGTGTTGCCTGGCGTAGTTTCAGATTTGCAAGCGCGTTGCCAGTCCATCTCGTTTGCTTATTTTATACACACATGTGGGGCTTTCATTTGACTGTTTATTTTCGTTCCCTGGCGGCGTTGGACATGTCACCTTATATTTATTAGCGATTTTTTTTGTTTTCTGGAAAGAATTCTATTGTGGCGGCTTTGTCTGTCCGTCCGCACTTTTCTTCTGTCCGCACTTTTTTTCTGTCCGCACTTTTTACTCTCTTTTTTTCTGTCCGCACTTTATTCTGTCCCTTTTTTTCTGTCCGCACTTTATTCTGTCCCTTTTTTTCTGTCCGCACTTTATTCTGTCCCTTTTTTTCTGTCCGCACTTTATTCTGTCCCTTTTTTCTGTCCGCACTTTTTTCTGTCCGCACTTTTTTCTGTCCGCACTTTTTCTGTCCACACTTTTTCTGTCCCACGTTTTCTGTCCGCACTTTTTTATGTACCTCTTTTTCTGTCCGCACTTTTTTCTGTCCCACTTTTTCTGTCCGCCCTCAGATCGTAAAATCTACTGAGGCTAGAGGGCTGCAAAATGGTATGTTGATCATCCACCCTCCAGTCATCAGACATACCAAATTGCAGCACTCTAGCCTCAGTAGTTTTGATTTTATTAAAAGTTAAAGTTAGCCATAATCGTGCTTCTGGCAACGATATAGTATAGGCCACCACCGGCCTGTGGTTAAATTTTCATGGGCGGCGGCTCACTCAGCGTCATAATGAGACCACCGAAAGATAGATCTATTTGCGATGGACGTGATTATACGCTGTACAGAAAACTCGATTGCGCCGAAGAAACTTCGGCGCATTTTTTACTTGTTTGTTTTTCATGTTACTTTAGTTCAGATTTTTTTTTATGAATCCAATTTTTTTTTTCAGAAACGATGTACTGTAGATTGAGCTTATAGTAAACTTACGATGTTATCTGTGATTAGTGTTGATTTTTGTAACTCATGTATTCCTGATGACACGCTTTGGTGTCGCTTTCTTTGTTATACTTCGCAATTAAATGGCAATGCACGTGTGCTTGTAGTGTGGGTTGTAAGTGGAAATGCTTGCGCGCTTGTATTGTGGCTGCAAAAATAGGCATCCGAGTTCCGTGCGAATCTGCAATATTGTCAGTGTACCTTGAAAATGGGCGCATTGGCTTCACAAGAACTGAAAAACCCAAATTGGCTCTCCGGAATTTATTTCGGTCTTTGGATGTTCCGCCCTGATTTTATGCATCCGCTGATTTTTGCTACCAATGATTATAGCTCCTCTCTTTATTTGTGGGCACGAGCGAAGAAGATCGGGAAATGCTTTGTAAGCTTTTATTTCGTGAAAGTCTTTTAGTTTTCTGGAAAAGAAAACTATTGTGCCGGCTTTGTCTGTCCGTCTGCACTCTGTCCGCCCTCAATCTTAAAATCTACGGAGGCTAGAGGGGTTCAAATTCATATGATTATCATCCACCAAGCAATCATCAGACATACCAAATTGCAGCCCTCTAGCATCAGTAGTTTTCTATTTTCTTTAAGGTTAAAGTTAGCCATGATCGTGCTTCTGGCAACGATATAGGTTAGGCCACAAACGAGTCGTGGTTAATATTTCATGGGCAGCGGCTCATACAGCATTACACCGAGACCACTGAAAGATTTATTTTCGGTGGCCTTGATTATACTACACCGGCTTCAACTTGAATCCAATTGAACTTTTGCTTCAACCAAATAATGATCAGAAATACCACCAGTCACAGTTCCTGCCATTGTATCATTCGGCCTGCTTTTCCATCCACCCACCCCTCATGGAGGGTAGTGCCCACAGTGCACCTCGTGCGGTGCACTGTGGGCATTACATAAGGTTCTTCGCAGCGTGCCTTCGATCCATAACTGCAATCCCTTTCGTTTCTTTTACTGTACCTCCTTTCATATTTTCCAACTTACTTTCCACCATCTCCTAACAATTGATTCATAGCGCAACTGCGAGGTTTTCCTCCCGTTACACCTTTCAAACCCTTACTGTCATTTTCCGTTCCAGCGCTGAATGGCCTCCTTGATCCCAGCGCCTGGCATGTGGCCTAAATTCTACATTCAGTTCAATTCCATCCACTCTGCTAATAGTCTAACAAACTTTTCTTCGCTATTTTCTCATCCTCAGGTGTAATTGTGTGTGCTTTGTTATGATACTTTGTATTTCCAACAATCGAATCCCTTTCCAAATAGATGTCAGCAAGGAACCTCATACTATCTGCCATTAAATCCGTCTCTTTGAGTGGCATTCACCTTTAATGTAAGTCACCTAGCACAGCCCGCTAAAATGTTCTCCAACCTTAGCAAAACACTGGTTCAAATCCCCCAAACAATATATATATATATATATATATATATATATATATATATATATATTTATATACATATTTATATATGTATATATATATTTATATGTATGTATATATATATATATATATATATATATATATATATATATATATATATATATATATATATATATGTATATATGTATGTATATTGTGTGCATGTATATTTATGTGCGT
>NC_089761.1:71188164-71215201 GCF_040412425.1 Macrobrachium rosenbergii
TGCTGGTTTTATTGTAATGGTAACTCTTTATCGATGGTTAGGCGGCCAGATGGGGTTTTTTTTTCTAGAGCAGCGTCGATGCTTTGACCATTGCGTTTATATTCTGAGCCTCTCTTCTCTCTCTCTCTCTCTCTCTCTCTCTCTCTCTCTCTCTCTCTCTCAATATGACGTTTTAAAAGCCGTCGTTTTTTTCTGAAAATTCATTGCAATGACTAAGAATCAATTTCTCTCTAAACGATAATATTTAAGGTAAATAGACATCATGGTTTGCTCAGTGACTGATGTTCTTAACTCAAAAGTTATTGTGTCCTTTATTCATTAGTGACGTTTTTAATATATTGTATTGTTTTTGCTGCGTGATAATTATTGAGCTGAGAGTGGGAGAAATACGCTTGAGTTGCAAGTGCGTGGATGGGGTGCCAGCCATTTCTGGTGCCTTCGCTGGATGTCATCCGTTGGTTTATATTCTGAGCGCCTGTGGGTGCCATCCATTCTCTCTCTCTCTCTCTCTCTCTCTCTCTCTCGCTGCATTGATCGGATTTCATCTACAGTGTTTCAACCTGTTCCTTATATTGGGGTGGATTGCCATCCATTTGTAGCGTTCCATTGCACTGGTCTCTCTCTCTCCTTTAATGTCTCTCTCTCTCTAGGTCTGTTTATCCCATGGGGTGGATGTCATCCATTCATAGCGCCCCATTGGTCGGACTCCATCTGTTTGAACTCGTTTTTGGAGTGGATGTCATCCATTCATAGCGCTTCATTGATCGGATTTTATCTATTTTAATCGCTCCCATTGAAGTGGATGTTTTTTTTTCTAGAGTCATCCACTCGCAGTGTCTCCGCTGCACCGAACCATTTGTTACCTTTTTATTAGAGCCTTCACTGAATGCCATCCATTCGTATACAGCACTCCACTGGTTGGATGACATCTGTTTGTAGCCTCCGCTGGATGCCATCCAACGACAGTCCCTCCACCATATGCCGTTCTATTGTGCGTGTTTTGGCGTAACAGGAAAAGGAGGGTATATATACGGAGCGTGTCAAAAATGAAGTCTTTCAAAAATGAAGTCTACGAACTTAGTGTTTTCGCACTAGCTATATAAGGCTGATGCAGAAGCCTCCACCGATGTTTTCACCTTCCATGAGGTTCTGGAGTCTTCATCTACAGAATTTGGGCCTTTTCCGTAATAAAATTTTGGACATTTTCTCTTTGGGATGTTCTAGATTACTTCCCTACGGCCGTCTTTATCGTAGTTATGTATGAAAATTTAAATTTTGATGTTTTACAGTTGAGTGTAGAAGGACCAGCTGGCGTATTCGGATGAACTTGGTATTCAAATAAGGGTCTGTCATATGGTTTTTGTAAGCGTTGCGGAAGAAGGATGGAATTAATAAGGGTTTGTCATATTGTTTTTGTAAGGGTTACGGAAGAAGGATGGAATTAATAAGGGTTTGCCATATTGTTTTTGTAAGCGTTACAGAAGAAGGATGGAATTAGTAAGAGTTTGTCATATTGTTTTTGTAAGCGTTTCAACCTGAAGAAGGATTGAATTATTAAGGGTTTGTCATATTGTTTTTTAGTTCCAAGCGTTGGATGTCATCCATTCATAGGCCCCATTGGTCGGACTCCATCTATTTGAAGGATGGAATTAATAAGCGGTTTGTCATATTGTTTTAATCGCTCCCATTATTGGAATTTCCGCTAAGGGTTTGCCATATTGTTTTTGTAAATGCCATCCATTCGTTACAGAAGTTGGATGGAATTAGTAAGAGTTTGTCATATTGTTTTTTGTAAGTAACTACAGTCGTTGCGTTCTATTGTGCGTGTTTTGGCGTAAGAAGGATTGAATTATTAAAAAATGGGTTTTCAAAAAATATTGTTTTTGTAAGCGTTGCGGAAGCCTCCAGGATTGAATTATTAGGGGTTTGTCATATTGTTTTTGTAAAATTTTGCATTGCTCTTTGAAGGATGGAATTAATAAGGCCGTTTTATCATATTGTTTTTAAATTTTGATGTTTTACGTTGAGTGCGGAGGACCAGGATGGATGATTAATATTCAAATAAGGTTTGTCATATTGTTTTTGTAAGCGTTACAGAAGAAGGATGGAATTAGTAAGAGTTTGTCATATTGTTTTTGTAAGCGTTGCAGAAGAAGGATTGAATTAACAAGGGTTTGTCATATTGTTTTTGTAAGTGTTGCGGAAGAAGGATTGAATTATTAAGGGTTTGTCATATTGTTTTTGTAAGCGTTGCAGAAGAAGGATTGAATTATTAAGGGTTTGTCATATTGTTTTTGTAAGCGTTGCGGAAGAAGGATTGAATTATTAAGGGTTTGTCATATTGTTTTTGTAAGCGTTGCGGAAGAAGGATGGAATTAATAAGGGTTTGTCATATTGTTTTTGTAAGCGTTGCAGAAGAAGGATTGAATTATTAAGGGTTTGTCATATTGTTTTTGTAAGGGTTGCGGAAGAAGGATGGAATTAACAAGGGTTTGCCATATTGTTTTTGTAAGCGTTGCGGAAGAAGGATTGAATTAATAAGGGTTTGTCATATTGTTTTTGTAAGCATTGCGGAAGAAGGATTGAATTATTAAGGGTTTGTCATATTGTTTTTGTAAGCGTTGCGGAAGAAGGATTGAATTATTAAGGGTTTGTCATATTGTTTTTGTAAGGGTTGCGGAAAAAGGATGGAATTAACAAGGGTTTGCCATATTGTTTTTGTAAGGGTTGCGGAAGAAGGATTGAATTAATAAGGGTTTGTCATATTGTTTTTGTAAGCGTTGCGGAAGAAGGATGAAATTAACAAGGGTTTGTCATATTGTTTTTGTAAGGGTTGCGGAAGAAGGATGGAATTAACAAGGGTTTGCCATATTGTTTTTGTAAGCGTTGCGGAAGAAGGATGGAATTAATAACGGTTTGTCATATTGTTTTTGTAAGGGTTGCGGAAGAAGGATTGAATTAATAAGGGTTTGTCATATTGTTTTTGTAAGGGTTGCGGAAGAAGGATGGAATTAACAAGGGTTTGTCATATTGTTTTTGTAAGCGTTGCGGAAGAAGGATTGAATTAATAAGGGTTTGTCATATTGTTTTTGTAAGGGTTGCGGAAGAAGGATGGAATTAACAAGGGTTTGTCATACTGTTTTTGTAAGAGTTATAGAAGAAGGATGGAAGTAATAACGGTTTGTCATATTGTTTTTGTAAGTGTTGCGGAAGAAGGATGGAACTGCATAAATAAAATCAGCGATAATTGGATGTTTTTACTCCTAGTGTGAATGATTTTTCATCATCTCATTTTACCCAATGAGTAGAGAAACTTGCATTTTATATATTTACTTATATTTTTTTTTAAGAAATTGGAAATGAATTTCAAAATTATCAATCAAATGTTGCTGATATCTACTAAAGAGAATTCTGTCGGGGTATTGTACAATTGCTTTATAGTACATGTTGGGAAAAGGATGGAACTGCATATAAAAGCAGCGGCTTGGATGTTTTTCTAAGAAATAATAATGTCTCTCATTTTACCAATGTCTTCTTGCTATATATTGTTCCTTTTTTAAGGATTGGAAATATATAAAATTATATAAATGCTGCTATATATACTATATATTTTTATCTATATATATATCATGTACAATATATACATGATATATATATTATATATTTATATATATATGTTAATTTCATAATTATAATAATGTCTATATCTACTATATATATATATATATATATATATATATATATATATATATATATATATATATATATATATATATATATATATATATATATATATATATATATATATATATATATATATATATATATATATATATATATATATATATATATATATATTATAATCAGAAAGCTACAAACGTCCTTTAATATCCAATTCGCTCTACCTCGGAAATAATATATTTTCATATATGTTACCGAAGAGGAATTTTTTTTTTTTTTTTTTTTTTAGTTGATAATAAGTCCACCGTCCCGTGGGGTCGAACCAGCGACGGACGAGGACTCAGGACTACAGGGACGCACTAACCCAGTCGGCCTCTCTTGTTATTATCAACTAAAAAAAAAAAAATTCCCCTTCGGTAACATATATGAAAATATATTATTTCGAGTAAGCGAATTGGATATTAAAGGACGTTTGTAGCTTTCTGATTGTATATGAATCACGGTGATGTGATAAATAGTCTTTTACAAATATTACTACTGTTCGCCCTCGTAACTGTGATTGTAAATAATGTCAGCCTGACCGAGGCCGGGAAAAGATGTTGTCTAGATGAAGAGCGTCTTCAGTTCAAACTTAACGTTCGTTGGGAGGAATAGGTAGCATTTAGCCATTCTTCCCTTATAGGAAAATTCCCATATCAGCCTTAAAAATAGGTGGTCCTAAGGTCCTTTTTCCTTTCTACCTGTCTCTTGGCGAATGTTTTGAAACAGAATGCGGAAGCTGGGATGACTGTTTGACCCAGGCCGGTCAGGGAACGAGAAAGAGAAAATAGCCGCCGACGAGAGCAGACGTCTGGAAGGTGGCTCTAACACCGCCTTTGTCTATTATTTTATTAGTGAATGGTGGAGCAAGAAACACACACGAACCTCAGCACGTCCGTTGTAATGCGCGCCAACGCTTCGTCCTTAAGGTAGAGTCTGTGTGCTGTTCGAAACTTCGTCCATTCTTTTAACCTCTTTTCTGTATTTCCCACTCTTTCTTTGTTTCATTCTCCGGCCACCATTGAAGGTAATCGCTTGTACGAAGTCTAAGATTAAGTCAAATTATTATATTGTTAGCGTTAGCCGAGTTATCCCAGTGAGTTTCGGGGATTTAGGCAAGCAAGTCATATCATTTTTATACCCTGGTATTCTTATGCCTAGCGTTCACTGTTTGGAGGAACTGTTGCGTTGTATTTAATACCATTTTAATAAGTAGAGATTTTTTCGTCGTCCGCAGTTGGTGACGTTCATCATAAAGTCTTTATTCCTTGAATATTCTTTGTTAAGGCTAATTACCCTTAACTGGCGACCTTTGGCTAATTAACGACTGTCTTTGAGGTTAACTTTTGGCTTCAAGTGGCAGGTTACGTGTATTCTTGGTCTGCAGGGCTGTAAAAATTACGTAAATTGAATAATAAATGAACAACCGAGACCCTACACGTAACATTGGCGACCTTGCGTAGAATCTAAAGTAAATTTTAGAGAAAGGATCTGGAGAAAAGGAAATTAAATTACATTAATTCCAAAGATAAAAGTCAGATATTGAATTCCATTTCACTCTTCCAAACAAAGAACCAGGCATAATAATAAGCAGTAAAGAGAATAGTTATAATAACAGGTATTGAGAATTAGCCGTAGGTAGGAAAGGGTGCGACTCGAGAGCAGAGCGAATCACAATATAAGTAATTTAGAAAAATCATTTTAATATAAGGACCGTGAAAGTCGTTAAGAACGAATCCTAAGGCCGAAAAAAGCGGAGCCCATTTCATGTACACAAAGGAATGTAATGTCGCGTTGGCAATTCCGATCGTTATTGTTCATATAGCGGGAATCAGTTAAAACCGTGTCAGTGAAATAGCAAACGAACGGAAATAGTAATTTTACGATAAAATGTACCATGCAACAACGTAAATTCACGCAGGTAGGCCAGCAGTTTTTCATTCTTTTGTTTAATGTCCGGGTGAGAAGTACGATAACAAAAGACACAAAGTTGTTTGGTAATTTAGTTTCCATCCGTAACGTAAAAAACTATGCATGATTGGTATATTTAAAGTAAAATCTGGATACCTGCATTTGTTTCGTTCGTTGTTTTGAATTTGGTGCTAAAAGGAAATACCCGCCATTTTGGATTCCTCCGCCGTGTTCGCGCGGGTATTCTGAATTGCTTGAACTGTTTGTGAGAGGAACCGCCATTTGATGTTTTCACGCCGCCCAAGGTTTTGAAATTTAGGCCTAACGGGACTTGGCCGCCATTTGAAGACCCATGTTATTGTCATCCGCTGTTGTGACCAGACTCTGCTCCCCGCCACTCTTGGGTCATTTTTTCTTTTGGCATAGTAGACCCACCTCGCAATATCTTAGCTAGACAGACTTCGATAGACAAAACCAAAAAGATAATTTAGGCAGGGAAAGATAGGCCTTAGTTAGGATTAATACAATAACAAGTTCCTATACAAATACATGCTGTAAAAATCATATAAAAAGAATTTAAAATTGTACGCTCAAAGTCTTGTGACGTCGCATCGGCTCCCAGGAAAATTACGATAATAAAGCACAATCCCTAAGGAAGCCAAGACGACGTATATCTATCTGATTTTATTAAGATCCATGCCATTGTGCATTTATAAGATCTTTGCTTTACATGTTCTCAAGCAGCAAGAAATTAGCTGATTGAAAATCTTCCTCTCTCTCTCTCTCTCTCGTCATTCAAGTAAGCGTTCCTAACCTAAGTGTACGTGACCCTCTTCAAAGAAAGAACGGCCGACACTAGGCTAATTAATTCAAATACAGTAAACCAAATAAAAGAAACACCTCTGTCCCACAATAGATGAGGACAAGTTAAGAGTAATTACAATACAGTGATAAACTGTCGGTCACGAGTGAGGCCTGCTATCCAGACCGAAGCACACAGTAGCTTTTCACCCTCTGAAAGAAGAAGGGGTTAGCACTGGGTACTGGGACCAGCCACTCACGAGGATCTTTAAAGGAAAAAAAAAAAAATTTCACTTTATTCCACAGTGCCAATAATTTGCTGCACTGTCATCACTTGAATAGCTTACTTCTCTCTCTCTCTCTCTCTCTCTCTCTCTCTCTCTCTCTCTCTCTCTCTCTCTCTTTACCTTCCCTTTCTCTCTCATTCGATTGTTACACTCTGCAGGGGGTGTAGAGTGCCTTTCCTCCCATATAGCCTAGTTGGACTCCAGTAGAGGGTCCCTAGGAACACATTGGCACCAGAAGTGCCACCAAGCAAGTATATAGGCAATAAATAAAACGAAAACAAAAGGGAACACAGAAGAGAAAGTTCTTCTGGAACCTAACCTGCACCAGTGCCTAGGGATACTGAGTGCCACCAGTGTGACCTGTACACGGCACACCCAAACTACAGTGCCACCTTTTGAAAGGGTGCCACGTCATTGAAGAGACACTTCCTCGCTGCCCAAGTACGCCCGTCGACCCGGTTAGACGCCCTTCCCCACCAGAACCATGGCAGCAGAGCATTATAAAACCTTCCTGGGGCTGGGGACGGCGGCAGGTCTCACCGGCTCGGAACTTACCACCTGGGTTAAGGAGCAAGTGGACGACTTGGCCAAGCGGGAGAAGGAAGAAAGACTCGAGCAGAGGAAGTATGAAGCCGAGCAGAGGAGGTATGAAGAAGAACAGAGGAAGTATGAAGCCGAGCAGAGGAGGTATGAAGAAGAACGGAGGGCGTATGAAGCCGAGCAAAGGCAATTAGAAGAGGAAAGAGAAGAAAGAAGAAGACAGCATGAGTTAGCCTGCAAGGAAAGTGAGCTAGCCTTCAAGGAGAAAGAGCTCGAGCTGGAAAGAGCGAAAATGGAGAATGCCGAAGCTATGGCTAGACAGCAAACCTCCAGTCCTACACCTGCTGCATCAAACGCTCCAATTTCGAGCATCAATTCCGTAGTCCCCAAGTGGACTGAGGACGAGCCAGAAGCATGGCTGGAGGAGATCGAGGCTCTTTTCGATAACTACAGCACCACGGAGACGGAGAGAGCCTTAATACTAGCCAAGCATATGGAGGGAAAAGCCAAGGCAGCGCTTTGCTCACTGGAGAAGAGCCAGAGAGGCAACATGGTGGAAGTTCATAGAGTCATTACAAAGGCCTACGAGATAACCCCAGAAAAGTGGAGACAACGGTTCCGAGGTCTTGCCAAGGAAGTCGGCTGGTCTTGGACGGAATGGGCATGTCACAAAACCCAGTCCGGTACGCGCTGGTTCAACTCCTTGGCCTGCACGACGTTTGAGGATCTTTTCAATCGGACCATGCTAGAAGACCTTTTCCAATGTGTGCCTGGGCCCCTTGCTGTATATCTTAATGATAAACAGCCCTCCACACTTATGGAAGCTTGTCGCATGGCTGATTCGTGGGAAACTTTCAATCAGTCGCATAGCACCTCTCAGAAGCGAATCATCCCTCCGACCTACCTCTCGAACTCCATTCGCCCGAAGAATGGACTGCCTAGCAAGACCCTATGCAACTATTGCAAGAAGGGGGGCCACGCTGAAGCTGAGTGCCGATACAAACTCGGCACTAATAAGCAGCCTAACCCTACCAGCCCGAACTCCGCTCCCGATTCATCCGCTCAGCCCTCTCCTCCAACAGTTACTGCAGGCCACCGAGCCCATCCAAGAGGCCCGTGCAAATCCTGTGGGGCTGCTAGCCACTACAATGCTGGATCTCCCGCCTGTCCACATCACGTCCCCACCACCAAATTTGTCAACCTAATCAGCACTTCATTCTCTGCGGCCGGTGCGCACCGGATCCTTTACCCCGAGAGACTGGAAACCCAGTTCATCTCGGTGGCCCCTCTTCAGAGCACTAGCCTGCCAGTGACCCTTCTGGTCACAGTAGACACTGCGGCAGACATTAGCCTGATCACTAGGGCCCAAGTGCCAGCCGGTGCCATGGTTGACGAAGAAACCCGGTGGGAAATGAAGTGGATAGAGGGCCACACCATTACCGTTCCTACTATCCCACTCCAGGTTATGACACCTTGGGGCACGATACCCCACCGCCTCGGTGTGGTAGGTGGAATTCGGCCCGGAGTGGCTTTCTTGTTGGGTCAGGATCTTCTCTGTGGAAGCCCGTTACCAATGCCACTCTGCAGCCGCGTTACCTCCTCCACGGAGGCCCCAGTTGTAACTCCCAATAATGACAAACCTCCACCTTCCGCCCACCAAAGTGGTCCGCGGAAGGGGCGCAACCCAAACTATTTCAGGCCTAGCCCTCTCCAATCGCGAAGGGCTGGCCCACCAAGAGGTCCTCCCCCTCCGCGAAGAGAGATTCAGGAGGAGCAGTACCGCTGCAGGACGTGCAAGCGGGCAAACCACTCCACAAATTGGGAGGGCTGCCCAAACAAGCAACGCCCAGCGGATGCCCCCGAACAAAACTCACCGAGAGGCTACGTTCTCCCGCTGGGGCAGGAATTTCTGCCGCAGCCAAACACAAGTCGTCCGCGAGGTATTGCATCTCTGGACCCATCGTCAGGCATGACTGACCCTCAACTGCTGCCAGTGCCACTTGCGAGCACTGAGCAGTGCCAGACTCCGTCCGTCCCGGGCGTTGAGCTACCAATTGAAAAGGCCCCTATGCCGGGTCTAAATCATGAGGCGAATCCTCCTCCGGGAGATTTAGGATTCCCCATGCAGTTGATCATCGCGACTGGAGAGCCTCCAGCAGCCGAAACTTCTTCTTTGCAAAATTTGACTCCAGGGGATGAACCCCTGGAGGATCGAAATGGTACCTGTAAGATGTATTAGCTCATGAACCTGCTAGCAGCGCCTAAGCGCCGCCCATATAAGTGACGTCATTGTCACGAGCTATCTGTACTTCCGTCTTCCGCTGTGAGTCAGTTGTAATGAAGATACGAAACCATGATGAGTATCATTTCCTGATCCTGCCTAGCATTAGACCCAACATGGCGCAGTGAATGAAGAAGTGTTGCAGAGGGCGGAGCGCCAAGAAAAAGCGTCAGTGGTCTGGCAGAGGAGTCGGACATAGTGAGTGCAGTGACTGCAGTTGTTGCGTGGCGGCAGAGGCAAGGTTGCGGGCAGGCAGTCCTCACAACCCACTATTCGTGTTGATGTATGCTTGGCCAACTCAACTGGTGGTCCGGTGTACTGAGCGGTGCGGACACTGGTGCCCAGGTTTGTGTTGCGGGACCCGCTGTTCTTGCGATGTTGAGCGTGAAACCGGCTGCGTTGAGGTTGAAGGGAGGGTTGCGAGACTTTGCCAACCTACATCTGAAGTGTTTAGGGTCGACCTTGTGTACTATAGAATACAAGGGAGGCACACAACCCAGGAAGTGTATTTCGTAAAGTCTTCCATTGACTTTTATCTATCCTGGGCGCTTGCAAGAAACTAGGTCTTGTGCCAGAAACGTTTCCAAACCATGCCCCCTTCTCGGACTCCGCCCCACAGCAGCAAGTGCGACCCATGTCGTCGTCGAAGCAACCGATCAACCTGCAAGACCGTCGACCATCCCGTTTTCCCCTACTGAGGAGAATATTACCAGATTGGAAGACTGGTTATTAGCCCATTTTCAAGCACGACCTTCAACACCGAGAGAGAGCCCCTCCCGGTAATGGAAGGAAACCCCACCGTATCCACCTATTACCTGATGCAGTTCCTTATGCCTGCCACACACCTGCGTCAGTACCCAAGCACTGGGAAAAAGAGGTGAAAGCCCAGTTGGAGGAGGACATTAAGAGAGGGGTATTACAACGAGCTCCCCTGGGAGCCCACAGAATGGTGTTCACGTATGGTGGTTGTGGCCAAGAAATCAGGGCAACCAAGACGTACAGTCGACTATCAAGAAGCTCAATGCAAGTTGTAGGAGGAGACCCACCATACCCCCACGCCCTTCGATATGGTATCCAGCATTCCCCTCTGCTCATACAAGACTGTGGCCGACGCCTGTTGGGGATTTCACCAGGTGGAACTGGACAAGGAGAGCATACCCTAACTACATTCATCACACCTTGGGGCAGGTATCAATACAGAAGGACACCAATGGGGCATTGTTCTGCATCCGGCGCATATACACGTCGTTTCGATGATGCCATTGAAGAAGTACCCAGGAAATTCAAGTGTGTGGACGACACACTCCTCTATGATTCAAGCGTGGAAGGGCCTTTTGGCATGTGTATGACTTCCTCGCAGTCTGTGCATCTAAAGGCATCACCTTAAAACCAGAAAAATTCAGGTTCTGCAAGAAAGAAGTGGAATTCGTTGGGTTTGACGTCGGTTGGGACTCCTACAAGCCTTCAGAAGATTGTCTATCCGCCATCAGAAGTTTCTCGATGCCCCAAAAACCCACAATATCTGACATTAGGTCATGGTATGGTTTCGTCAATCAGCTGGCCCCCTTCCTGACAACAGCGCCTATCATGACCCACTTTAGAGACCTACTGAAGAAGCCCTCGGGCAAACAGGTCTATTGGGATGAGCACCTTCAGGAGAGGTTTCGTCAAGTGCAAAACACCGTCTGCAAGTTAGCCAAGGATGGCCTCACCTACTACGACAAGCTGCGACCGACTGTTGCAGTCACTGACTGGAGTAAAGAGGGCGTGGGATTCGTCATCCTCAGCAATATTGCAGCTGTACATCCGTCGACACCCCTTCTGCTGTAGAGATGGTTGGAGAATAGCGCTTTGTGGCAGTCGTTTCCTCACGCCCGCCCGAGTCTGGGTATGCAGCTGTGGAGGGGAGGCCCTTGCTGGTGGCCTGGTGTTTAAAAAAGCGCGGCTGTTCTTATTGGGCTGCCCGAACTTGACAATTGTCACAGATCACCGCCCTTTAGTTAAGTTACTAGGCAATAGAAGTCTCGGCGATATTACCAACCCCAGACTGTTTAGATTGAAGGAGAAAACATTATTGTATAATTTCCATGTTAAATACCTACCAGGCAAGAGAAATCATGCTGCTGACTTCCTCTCTCGATTTCCTACCCTGAGGACCGCGCCAGATAGACAGGATGAGAGCTTCCAAGAAGAAGTTAATGATTGCCATGGTGTCAGCAATCACAGAAAACCTACAGGAGCAGTGCACCATAGATGAGAAAATTGTTGAAGAGGCCGCCCTGGACGACCCAGCATATCAGCTACTAGTCGCTCGGTGACTGCAGGGACTGGAACCCGAAGAAATCCCAAGAAATTGCATGTTTGAGGCCCTTCTACAGTGTCAGGGAACGTTTGTCTACATCTGGCAACCTGATCACATACTGTTTCAACGACAGCTGCATCCGCCTTGTCATTCCCGAAGGGCTCCGCCATCAGGTAGCCGCCAACCTTCATGCTGGACATCAAGGCCTTGATACAATGTTGAGAAGAGCGAGACATTCAGTCTATTGGCCGGGCATCGAGGCGACCTCCAGCATCATCATTCACAGTGTACATCGTGTCCGCCCACTCACCATCACTGCCTGCCGAAGTCATGAGGATGACCCCTGCCCCAGAGTATCCGTTCCAACAGACCGTCATGGACCTGTTTCAGCTTGCAGGACACACGTACATGGCATACTGTGACAGGCTCACAGGCTGGCTAGAAATAGCCCACTTCCCTAATGGCACCTCGTCTGCAAAGGTCATGACAAAACTTAGGAATTACTTCACTCGGTGGGAGCACCTGAACAATTGTCTACGGATGGCGGCACCAACCTAGTGAGCGAGGAAATGATGGCCTTCTATAGGAGATGGAGAGTTGACATACGCCTATCATCTGCCCACTACCCGCAGTCAAATGGGAGAGCCGAGGCGAGGTTAAGTCCACTAAAGAGGATAATTAGAACAAGTATCAGTGGGACTGGGAGCCTCGATAACGACAAGGTGTCATTGGCCATGCTACAGTACCTGAACACGCCCTTGAGGGGTATAAATAAATCTCGGCACAACTGGCAACTGGGAGACAGCTACGCGATGGTGTTCGACCGCAAAACTCAACTATATGGTAGACCGCCACTGGAGAAAATCCATTAGAAAAGAGAATGTCAAGTAGCAAAAGAAATAAGAAGATAATTGACAGCGGCACCAACAGGAGGCTCACGCCCATACAGCCAGGCACACACGTTAGCGTTCAGAACCAGATGACTAAGGCCTGGGACAGGCTGGGAATTATAGTCGAGCAACGACCTCATAGGCAGTACACAGTAAGATTAGATGGCAGTGGGCGTTCATCGATAAGAAACAGACGACACCTCAAGGTCATTGAACTGCCCGCCAGTGAGCCAACAGGAGCCACTCCTACCGAAGACGAAGTGGCTCATAAGCCAAAGTCTTCCCCATCAACGCCAAAGGTACGGCCCTCAAGGAAGCGAGAGGCCCCTGCCTGGATGAACGATTATGTATAATTAACCATGCTTTGATTCTGCATTTTACAAGATGAAAGTTTTTTTTTTCTTTTGCTGAGTTTAAATGTACCTTGAGTTCGTATTTGCTGATGTGATGATTATTTCACTTTATATGTTATTGCCACTGATGTTGAACTCTCTCTCTCTCTCTTTCACTCTCTCTACTTTTCCATCATCTTGATGTTGCCATTACTCGTTATGATTGTGGTTTGCCATACCTGTCTCGAATATTTTTCTTTAAAAGTGTTGGTCATTTCGCTTGTCATATTGTCTGTCTTTGGTGTTGCCAATGTGTTGTCAATGATAAGTTGGAAAATATTACCCTCTTCGTAATATTTTGGGAGGGAGATGTAAGATGTATTGAACCCTCTTGGCTATAAGTGACGTCATTGTCATTTTTGGCTGTGAGTCAGTTGTAATGAAGATATGAAACCATGATGAGTATCATTTCCTGATCCTGCCTCAACAGTACCTGCTGACTACAGGCATCCTCGGACGCAGAAGTCGAGGCAATAAGCTGCCCTGTTATGCCTGTCATCACAGAGTATTCCGGGTGTTAAGTGACTGACTCGTCATTCTTCCTGTCTTGGTCAGTTCTCATCTCCATACTGGATAGGTACTTCAGAAGAAGAAGGGGTGGAAGAGAGCTGCCAGTAGTTGCCGAGCTATAAGCTCATCCAGGTGTAAGGTGTCAAAGAAACCAGCAGGTAAAATTACTGCTACTTTATTACATCCAGGCAGCTTCAGGCCGACGCCGGGCCGTTAGACAATGGTAATTGACTGTGACCTGAGCATCAAAACAATAAACAATAATATGCAGTGAACGAGTACAAATTACAATACAAAACATACAGAGATACAATATGGATCAGTCTTGATGCCTGAATGAAGAAATCTGATACACAATGTATGACATGTATAAATACCATAAAGAAAAATGTCCGGTTGCGCAACCTGGCACGTTTTAGGCGTGACTAATTGAGCTTGAAGAAAATGGGAAGTCACCAAAGAAAACAAGCTCAGTGAGACTTAATTAATGGCGAAACACTATCCTGGCGCCGATGTGGTGACTTTAAGCCGTTCTTTGAACTGGTAGTGACAGGAGATCTGACCATGCCCCAAGCATCTCTGAATTGAGGTCGCGGCGTTTTATTCATGCTCCTAGCACGCAACCGCTTCTGGAAGTGCAAGCTACCTTTTTGAGCACCGGTGGTGCTGAATTTGGGTGGTGTTTCTGGTACTCGACCAGGGTGAGTTTTCTGACGTCCCCGAAGGGCGTTGAGCACTGTTGGCCTGCGGATTTCGTCCGTGATCCGCGATTCTGAAGTGGCTCTCCACCCTGCGCTGTGCCACGTGCCCCTGCGTAACGCGGCTTGGCGCGGCCTCGATTGTGTTGCCCAAAGCCTGTGTTCGGGGCGCTGGTGTGGAGCCAACGGGGGCGGGCGCGCGGCTGTGATGGGAGGTAGGAAACCTCCGACCCGGCATTCCGCCTGCATGAAGGAGGGATATCCGCGTCCATGCTTCCCCTTTGACCCCTTACTGGAAATCACAGTCTCCTCACCACTGAGTGACGGCTTGGTGGGGTACGCCGACGAGAGTCACCACGCTCAAACGCTGGTTACAGCGCCGCGTTTACCGCTAAGAGCGTTTTGGAGAAATCCTGAGCCAAGACTGAGTCTCCGCTAATGGCCTACCCGGGGTCACCACTGTAAGGTGTCAAAGAAATCGAGCAGGTAAAAGTTACTGCTACTTTATTACAGATCCAGGCAACATCCTGCGGCCCGGGCCTTGTTGAGGACAATGGAATTGACCAGACCTGATCAAACAATAAACAATAACATGCAGTGAACGAGTACAAATTACAATACAAAACATTCAGAGATACAATATGGATTTTGTCTTGATGCCTGTGAATGAAGAAACATGATCCTGAACATTACGGGTACCATAAAGTAAAAATGATTAAAATGCGTGACCTGGCACGTTTTAGGCCCGTGACAATTGAGCTTGAAGAAAATGGGAAGTCAGCAAAGAAAACAAGCTCATCCAGGCACTAGGTTCCCACTATCCTGGCGCCATGGTTTTACACACACTAGTGCCCTCTTGGCACATCTGTGACATCTAAGAGTGATCCTGGCCCCTTGCCCAGAGGAGGTAGTAGCCAGTGTGATCTCTTTTACTTGTACATAGCCTAAGCCGCCTTAAAGTACGGTACATCAATTTAGTAACCTTGTTCCTTCCACTTACCACCGAGCCACAGTAATCACGTAAGTAGCCTAACTAATTTCAATAATCTTGACTATTGTGAACCGAGCCACGATGCTCAGGACACGCATGGCCTAAGACCTCAGTGAGGCACCCATTTATCATATGAGGCACCCCTTATGAATGAACTAGTAATTATTAACTGTATTAAACATAAACCACGTTGTAATTTAGTTAGATCATTAACGCTTATGTTGGTGCTATGGTCGGGTTAGGATAGGTTAGGCTAGGGAATATCATAGAATGTACCACTAGGCTAGGTCTAAACACATCATGATTGAAGGGGGTAGCCTATAATAACTGTAAGCACCTTCTAGTACTATTAGAATTAGGTAAAGTAATGATTATAGCTCGTATCCTATCTAGGGTTAGATAGTTCTGTAGCTAGGTAGGCTAACCAGGACTAATCTGCTCAGGGGAAGGAGAGTAACCTACGAGAGGCGAACAGCTTGCTTAGTATAGACCTTCACGCCCAAAAAGGGAGTGAAGGCCCTCTTAAGGGGGGGAGCTTTTACAAATATTACTACTGTTCGCCCTCGTAACTGTGATTGTAAATAATGTCAGCCTGACTGAGGCCGGGAAAAGATGTTGTCTAGATGAAGAGCGTCTTCAGTTCAAACTTAACGTTCGTTGGGAGGAATAGGTAGCATTTAGCCATTTTTCCCTTATAGGAAAATTCCCATATCAGCCTTAAAAATAGGTGGTCCTAAGGTCCTTTTTCCTTTCTACCTGTCTCTTGGCGAATGTTTTGAAACAGAACGCGGACGCTGGGATGACTGTTTGACCCAGGCCGGTCAGGGAACGAGAGAGAGAAAATAGCCGCCGACGAGAGCAGACGTCTGGAAGGTGGCTCTAACACCGCCTTTGTCTATTATTTTATTAGTGAATGGTGGAGCAAGAAACACACACGAACCTCAGCACGTCCGTTGTAATGCATAACGCTTTTGTCCTTAAGGTAGAGTCTGTGTGCTGTTCGAAAACTTCGTCCATTCTTTTAACCTCTTTTCTGTATTTCCCACTCTTTCTTTGTTTCATTCTCCGGCCACCATTGAAGGTAATCACTTGTACGAAGTCTAAGATTAAGTCAAATTATTATATTGTTAGCGTTAGCCGAGTTATCCCAGTGAGTTTCGGGGATTTAGGCAAGCAAGTCATTTCATTTTTATACCCTGGTATTCTTATGCCTAGCGTTCACTGTTTGGAGGAACTGTTGCGTTGTATTTAATACCATTTTAACAAGTAGAGATTTTTTCGTCGTCTGCAGTTGGTGACGTTCATCATAAAGTCTTTATTCCTTGAATATTCTTTGTTAAGGCTAATTACCCTTAACTGGCGACCTTTGGCTAATTAACGACTGTCTTTGAGGTTAACTTTTGGCTTCAAGTGGCAGGTTATGTGTATTCTTGGTCTGCAGGGCCGTAAAAATTACGTAAATTGAATAATAAATGATCAGCCGAGACCCTAACGTAACAATATATATATATATATATATATATAATATATATATATATATATATATATATATATATATATATATATATATATATATATATATAAATTTCGGGATCGAACCCAGGTCTCTCAGGTGGAAAGCAAGGGGCTTACCCACTGGGCCATACAAGTCTAAAAGAAGTTGGAACCTGAGAGCAACTGCACCCAAGGAATTACCTGGGCAAGCTAACTGCTTGCATACCAGCGTTTTCCCCAACTTCCGACTCAGCAATGACCCAATAGACAACATTTCATTCGAATTATCCCTTCTGAGTGAATAAGATAGTCATCAACACACAATCACGTGTGGAACAGAAATAAATTTCTGACTCACGTCAGATCAACCCAGGTCTCTCAAAAGCAACGTTAATTGTCTAAAAGAAGTTGGAACCTAAATGATTACCTGGGCAAGCTAACTGCTTGCATACCAGCGAGTTTTCCCCAACTTCCGACTCAGCAATGACCCAATAGACAACATTTCATTCGAATTATCCCTTCTGAGTGAATAAGATATATCAACACACAATATAACGAAATATTTCTGACTCGTCGGGATCGATCTCTCATGGATTACCCACTGGGCCATACTGCTTGCATACCAGCCAGTTTTCCCAACTTCCGACTCAGCAATGGTATGCATAGTTGGCTAGGTATACAACTATTTTAGTGGGTAACGCCCTACCTATACCTGTAAATATCAGAAATATGATTGTGTGTTGATGAATTCTATATATATATATATATATATATATATTATACATACATACATACTGTATATATATATATATACAATATGTATATATAAATATATATATATGTATATATATATATATATATATATATATATATATATATATATATATATATATATATATATATATATATATATATATATATATATATATACACACACATATATACACATACACACAAACTGTGTGTGTGTGTGTGTGCGCACGCGCTTGTGTAATATGACACACACAGAAAGGAAGAATTTCAAGTGAAGCTCAAAAATAAACCCGTCTGCCCTCGTTCTAGATTCATTTGATACCGTGCCAGACGAAAAGTATGGGCAATTCTTGGACTGTGTCACAAAGTGAACAGGGGCGGGGGCGGGGGCGTGGTGGGGGGGATAAGCAAGCCTCCTTTAAACTGCAGGTCCTTTTTACGGCGAAACTTCAGCGTTCCCAGAACCTAAGAAGCGGCCGTCGATGAAAATTGACTGAGCCTAACGATATACGGTAAAAGTTCGAAAATGATTTTTGAAGACCCGAGATGCTCTGCTAGCCGTCCCTTCCCCAGCCTCGGGAAGGAAGGAGTACCGGGAACCGTCTTTGGACCGTGGGCTGAACCGCGGTTCAGATATACCAGGTCAGCCAGCCAGACAGGGAACCAAAATAAGCCTCGTCTGCGCATTTACGTCACGCATCTCAGGTCGCTAACCCAGACGTCAGTACTTAATCAAGGCTCCTTATTTTTTTCTTTTCTCGTTTTTATTGAACTTTAAACTCGTCTTTTTTTTATGCAGTTAGGTAATGGTTGGAGGGCATATTAATAATTGTACATAATGGTTATTTGGATCTTGGGTTGAAAAGTGTCCTCCTTCGTTCTTTGCGATTCCAAAGTTTGTTGTGATCAATTTGATGGATTGTAGGGTCCTTTTTTTTTCTTTTTTTTTTTGATCGTTGGTAAGGAAATCTTCTGCGACGTTTCATAGGTTTGAATTAACTTCAGGTTTGAGCAGTGAAGTGTTCTACCTTTTATTTGATGGAGCGTGTAAGTGACTGCGACTAATTGAGCTTCCTTTATATATATATATATATATATATATATATATATATATATATATATATATATATATATATATATATATGTTGCTACCCCATGCAATGGCTTTAGGATGTTCAGAAGTTCCTCATTGGAAGGGTTGGTATCGTTCTCGGCTAAGCGCTCTGCTGGGCCCGCGTTCGATTCTCCGACCGGCCAGTGAAGAATTAGAAATTTATTTCTGGTGTTATAAATTCATTTCTCGTTATGATGTGGTTCGGATTCCACAATAAGCTGTAGGTCCCGTTGCTAGGTAACCAGCTGGTTCTTAGCCACGTAAAATAAGTCTAATCCTTCGGGCCAGCCCTCTCTAGGAGAGCTGTTAATCAGCTTCTCAGTGGTCTGCTTAAACTAAGGTATACTTAACTTTTTCTACGATGTTCAAGGGGCGTATACGCCGACGTTTCGCATTTACCGACGGCCATTCATCCAATTGCTGACTAAAATCAGCTGCTTTGCTGATCTAACGACCTTCAAGTAGAAAACGCTCTCTTGATTTTAAAAGGAAAATTATTATTGTTGTTTATCGTTATTCGGAATTAAGTTGCTTCCTCGGGTTTTGTAAACATTTTCACCGAAGAAATATTCACCGCCGGTCGATTTCTCGTTAGCCTAATTAATATGATCTGAAACTCCATAATTTTGCCTCCAGACTTATGAAGGGTCGGGGAGGGGATCGGGGAGAGTGGGGTGGAGGATAGGGGAGGATAGACCTAAATGTAATTAATGGTTATGCTTGACAACGTCATTAGTGGAACTCCCCTCATATCAGTTCGGGTATTATTTTAGGATTTAATATGAGGCGAATGTGTTATTTTCCTGGACCACACACACACACAATTCTTTATTTAGGAGTTCATTGATTCACATTATTTCCAAAAGCTCTCTCTCTCTCTCTCACGAGAGAGGGAGAGAGAAAGACCGAGGTGATTACAATATTATTATTTCCTTTCGCATTCTATATAATTTTTTTTATTTTTCTCTTTTATTTTTTTTTTTTACCATCTCTATCTATCCTCTGGGAATCCTATTTTGGTACCATCTTCATCTGCCCGTTGGGAATTCCATCACCATTTTTTTTTTTTGCTTCATTATTGTATATTTAATGAGCCCTTTCTCCCATGGGCTTTTCGTTCCGTCAGCTCCAACCTTTTGGTAAGCCCTTATTTCTCTCTCTCTCTCTCTCTCTCTCCTTTTTTGAAGGATCCATAGTTCACTCATTCTTTTTTAGACATTGAAAATCTAAAGTTTTATTGTTATCGTCCGTTTGTAACTCACGCAATGATAATTCTGCTGTGCTTCGTTAACGCCTCAACAAATTCAGGCTCATTTAATTTGAGAGAACCATTTTTTGACGTGTTTCTGCTCTTTCATCGGAAAATAAAATCCATCTGTTAATTTTTTTTTCAACTGAGCTGGTTTTTTTTTTATTATTAGCTTTTATATAACATTTCATAATTTTTGAAAAATGTTATAGTTCACGGTAACAGTTTTTTTTTATTTGGTAGTGAATAGTTAGTGAATTTACAGATGACTGGCAACCGAATGTCCTCATCTAGCCCAGACTCGAAGAGAAATAGGGGAGAAGGAGGGCAAAAGTAAAAAATGCGCCGAATCGAGTTTTCTGTACAGCGTATAATGCTGTATGAACTTTCAGCCACGACCGGGCAGTGCTCAGTTGCTCCCCGGATGCGGTCAAGTGAAGGGGTGTTGGTGGCACCTCCAGAAAGCGCTGCCAGACGCACAATCCATGGCTAACCCTAACCTTTAAAATAGATCAAAACTACTGAACCTAGAGGGCTGCAGTTATGCATGTTTGATGATTGGAAGGTGGACGATCAACATACCAATTTGCAGCCCTCTAGCCTCAGTAGTTTTTAAGATCTGAGGGCGGACTGAAAAAGTACAGACGGACAGACAAATAGCCATCTTAATCGTTTTCTTTTACAGAAAACTAACTTTACAAATTATTGACTTGTTGGAAACTTTCTTGATAAGTTATTGACCTGTCATCCTTATTACATACAAAGGGCCTTTCCTAGATCCTTATTACATACAAAGGGCCTTTCCTAGATAGTGACCCCCAAGGGTTTTCGGGGGTCGTTATCTGGGACTAATATTTCTTAGGATCTTTCTTGATAGTGACCCCAAGGGTTTTCAAGGTCGTTATCTGGGACTAATATTTCTTGGGATCTTTCTTAGATAGTGACGCCCAAGGGTTTTCGGGTCGTTATCTGGGACTAATATTTCTTGGGATCTTTCTTAGATAGTGACCCCCAAGGGTTTTCGGGGGTCGTTATCTGGGACTAATATTTCTTGGGATCTTTCTTAGATAGTGACCCCCAAGGGTTTTCGGGGGTCGTTATCTGGGACTAATATTTCTTGGGATCTTTCTTAGATAGTGACCCCCAAGGGTTTTCGGGGGTCGTTATCTAGGACTAATATTTCTTGGGGGTCATTATCTTTATGACATTTACAGTCTTTTGTTTATGTTTTGACGGTCATCCCCAACGGGCTTGTACTAAACACGGCGCAAAATGGATACATACATGGTTAAAACCCTTGGGGGTCACTATCTGGGGAAGATCCCATACAAATATTTGACCATTTTAGATAATATCAGCAATATTATGCGTTTCGTTTTTCCATCTAACATACCGCTGAAACACCGAATGTATCCCGATCGCCAATTGGACGACACATTTATATTTTCTCAGGTTTTAAGTTGTAGAAACTGTAGGAACTTCCTTTGTGAAGAATATACAACTTTATGCCCGTCCACGTTTCACCCTTGACCTGCGTTTCGGGTCAGTGAGCGAGCCGTACGGAAGCCTATATAAAAAAAGGAGGTAGGGAGAGGGAATCAGTCCCCTTTTGTAAATAATTGGGGAAAGATTTTTCCTTTTTCGAAATGTTAAGGGTTTCGGTATATGGAGATATTTTGCGGCGCCGTTATTTTCGGCTTCTGAATTTTTATGCTGTGCTTGTTGTGCATCGTATTGTCAGGAATTGGGGTAGTTTTTAGTTTTCCTGTAAAAGAAAACTATTGTTCCGGCTTTGTCTGTCCGTCAGCACTTTATTCTGTCCGCCCTCAGATCTTAAAAACTATTAAGGCTAGGGGCTGCAAATTGGTATGTTGATCAGCCACCCTCCAGCCATCAAACATACCAAATTGCAGCCCTCTAGTCTCAGTAGTTTTTATTTTTTTTAAGGTTAAAGTTAGCCATAATCGTGCTTCTGGAAATGATATAGAATAGGTCACCACCGGCCGGGCCGTGGTTAAAGTTTCATGGGCCGCAGCTCATACAGCATTATACTGAGACCACCGAAAGATAGACTTGATTATACGTCGTAGCGGATGTACAGAAAACTCGATTGCACCGAAGAAACTTCGGCGAATTTTTTACTTGTTATATCTTAAGTCGGCCTGTCAGATTCAGTAATTTCATGTATTGAGAAGGCCACAGTGACCTTGCATCTGTTGCAAGATTTTGAACAAGTTGTCCGTCGAAACCTTTGACACCCGAATGGAAGTAAAGAAATTCCCATTCCCAGGTAAGATTTCACCCCGTCTGGGTTGAGGACTTGAGGTAAAACTGCTTAGAATTAGAATCTTTATGGTTATTACAGACGCATACATATTACGAGTGCGTCTGTAATGATTTTGATGAGATACAACTTTCCGTCCTTGATGTGCGAAACTCTGAATAGGATGAAATATTAATATCTTTCTCTTTCATTCCAGGTGAGTGTCCCGCAAGTAGTGTTTCCGGCGTAATTTGTGAGTATTGAGTCTGGTCCTCCCGGCGTAAATTTTTGCACCGAAATTGCATCCCGTCCTTTCCATTTTCATAGCGCTTTTGAACCCTTATATATACA
This sequence comes from Macrobrachium rosenbergii, assembly GCF_040412425.1. NCBI lineage: Eukaryota > Metazoa > Arthropoda > Malacostraca > Decapoda > Palaemonidae > Macrobrachium > Macrobrachium rosenbergii. Next base: position 71,210,712 of record NC_089761.1, read on the forward strand.
TATATATATATATATATATATATATATATATATAAATATATATATATATATATATATATATATATATATATATATATATATATATATATATATATATTTATATATATATATATATATTAGCCTTTCATATTGAGAACTGAATTTTAACCTGGATTTTTTGTGTCACGTTTCGGGATAAAAACTGCCAGGTTTTAAATGATTCTTTTCTCTCTTTTTCCGATGAAATGCAATTCCGGTCGAAGCCCCGCCGATAGGGGAGAGTGGAAAGGCAATCTTTTTGTGGGAAAAGGTGAATGGGTAGTGCAGGGGAAATAGTAACAATGCAGTTGATGTAAACCGTTGTTTTATTAGTGCTTTACGACAGACGAGATCTATGAAGATAATGAAGTATATATTGCGTAAGCGTGCTAAGAAATTGAAGCATGTATAAGACTTTGATACATTCATGGAGGCTTTAGCAGTTGTGTAGTTAGTGTTTCACGTATTGCAGTCGAGACAGTTATCTTTCTTTAACTCTGTTTTTTGTTTTGTAAACACTGTTATGATCTTAGATTGTTATTAGCATAATATAAAGATTTCTTTTACATAGATTTGGTATAAAAAGTGTAATTAGGTTGTATGTTACTTTGTACTGGATGTTTTTTAATGGCTGTTTGTCGTGAATAAACAACGGTTCGTCGCTTGAAGACAGTCGTTATTTTTATATGAAAATGTTACTTCTTGAAGTAAATGAATGTAGCGCCTCTTTAAGTAGTAATGATGAGAATTGTGATATCATGGATTACTATTTTAAGATAAGTTTGATTTGGTTAATCCCATAGTGGGGTAGTGCCGTCAGTGCACCTCATGCGGTGCACTGTAGGCATTACTTAAGGTTCTTTGCAGCATGCCTTCGGCCCCTAGCTGCAACCCCTTTCGTCCCTTTTACTGTACCTCCTTTCTTATTCTCTTTCTTCAACTTACTTTCCAGCCTCTCCTAACAAATGATTCATAGTGCAACTGCTTTGAGGTTTTCCTCCTGTTACACCTTTCGAACGTTTTGCTTTCAATTTCCATTTCAGCTCTGAATGACCTCATAGGTCCCAGTGCTTGGCCTTTGGCCTAAATTCTATATTCAATCCATACTCTGTTCGTCTAATTCTCTCTGAAGGTTATTACTGCTGGAAATTTGATGTGTGTGATCCCAGACACAAGGAAGGACTTGCTCGTAGCGGCGTCCCTTCGGCGCCTAGCTGCAACCCCTCTCATTCCTTTTGCTGTACCTCACCTCCGTTCGGATTGATTCTTATGTATTTCTTTCCATTCTCTCCTGCCAGACCCTTCGACTCTTAATTTCCCTTTCAGTGCTGAAAGACCTCATAGGTCCCAGCGCTTGGCTTTTGGCCTAAATTCTATCTTCCATTCCATTCCAAGCACAAAGACAATCACGCTAAACAACGCCTGCAACAAACAGAAAGTGGACGGTGTTATGACATGTTCTTTTAGGCAGTAGTAGGTAAAGAATAGGAGTCCAGACTTGTGCAAGTTGATTCGAGGGCGCCCCTTGAATCGGGTAACCTTAAGGCTTAACAAACTTTGAAGCTTGTCGTAGGCTATGTTCTTTACCGTAGTCACAATTTTTTTTTAAGTGGTCGGCTAGAGGGTCGTTGTTGGTGGTTTTATGTAGAATATACGCAACTTTGGGGTTCTTTGTTTGTTGTTAGTCTGTATGATTAATGAGATTGCATGTCAAATTAAGAAAGGGAAGTATTCACACGATGCTCGGCGCTGAATAGTCCTGATGGGTTCCGGCGCTTGGTCTTCAAGACCCAAATTTCATAATCAGTCAGTCAGTCACTCGATGCTGCTACACTGTCACTGGTAGACCCAAAACGCGACATGAATTGACAGAGAACTGCAAATGATCATTAAGTCATGTTTCGCTCTTCAGAACAGTGCATATTCTCATATTCTCTCTCTCTCTCTCTCTCTGTCTTCAGGTACGGTTTTACTCAGTGCATCAACTCAAGTCATCTCAGCTTCATTGTGAGTTAACTGATATTTCTGTTTGAACCGTGTATATTCTCTCTCTCTCTCTCTCTCTCTCTCTCTCTCTCTCTCTCTCTCTCTCTCAGAGGTACGCGTTTACTCAGTGCATCAACTCAAGTCATCTCAGCTTCATTGCATGATAACCGATATTTCTATTTGAACTGTGTATACTCTCTCTCTCTCTCTCTCTCTCTCTCTCTCTCTCTCTCTCTCTTTCTTTCTCTCTCTCTCTCTCTCTCTCTCAGAACTACGCGTTTACTCAATGCATCAACTCAAGTCATCTCAACTTTATTGTAAGATAACCGATATTTCTATTTGAACTGTGTATATTCTCTCTCTCTCTCTCTCTCTCTCTCAGAAGTACGCGTTTACTCAGTGCATCAACTCGAGTCATCTCAACTTCATTGTGAGATAACCGATATTTCTATTTGAAGTGTTCATATTCTCTCTCTCTCTCTCTCTCTCTCTCTCTCTCTCTCTCTCAGAAGTACGCGTTTACTCATTGCATCAACTCACGTCATCTGAATTTCATTGCATGATAACCGATATTTCTATTTGAACTGGGGAAGCTTGGTGAGTGACTATCGCGTTTCGGACCAGAATAGAAAGGTATAGATTTAATGGCATTTTCGACAGGGAAGATCTCTTATCACACGGCGGATGCCTCTCACCAGCCTTCCTCACTTGAAAGCAAAGGCGCTGGACCGGAAATAGGTCCTGCCACTCCTGTAACCTCTTGAGGACATGCACAGGCGCGCCGCCGGCGAGCGCTCTTTTCTTTTTTTCTTTTAACTTTTTCCAGGGTAAATGGTGGGGAACTAACTACTGTAGGTCAGTCACTGTGGCGAGGTCCGAATGTGTCACCTTTTCCGTTTAAGCCTGTTAAAAAGTAAACTAGCCAATCAGTCAGTTCTTATTAGATGGCCAGACGTTATGCTTCGAAGGAATCCCTTATTATTTTATATCTGTAGTTATACATTAATTATTTGCATTAACATTCTGGTGGGTATTCAACTTGGTAGTCAAAAAGAAGCGCTCTTTTTCAGTATGCAGTACATCATAAACTTTTATAAGTATCCATACATTTTCAAGTTTATTGTCTTATAATTTGTTTTTGTTTAATTCCGTCAAGAAATGTCCTCGTGTTGAATACATGTATGACTCTCGACTCTCCTCCGGATGTAATCCAGTCGTGACGAATTCATATTGTCAAAATGCCAATGATTGAGAAGGGAAATAAGTAAATACATTTTCGCGAGCAAATGAAATATAGCTTATATAACATACAGCATATAGGTATACAAAGATTTGTTAGTTTCGATTGTATGACAGCGCTTGCTTCTAATTGTTAAATGTATATTTTTGATGGTTACGTGAAAATCACGTTTGTGCCTGTCTTTGATTTTTGTAATTATAAAGCTGAGATAGTTAATTGAACATAAACTTTAGGTGTTATATATTTACAGTTTTGTGTCTTTTTGCATATGTGTAATTCGGTCCAAGTTATTGAATAGAAATATCATAGGGAAACACTTTTCCGTCAGAAATCCACTTAAATTCCTCTTTTTCTCGTCATGACAGCAATCTTTTTCCTTCACTAAACTACTCCAACCCCCCACCTCACAATTTTTCCACAGCGTGATACATGGGCCAGTATTTGAAGAAAAAAATCGTGGCTATGTCGTGTAGTTTTCATTTTTATTTTTACTTTGTCTGCAAAGCGTTTGCCGCTGTCAAATCTGATGCATTTCATGTGTTGTCCCCGAGTGTACAGTAGGCAGCTGATTTATATCTCGGAAGGGTTTGGGAAAAACTGATTCAGAACGATATACGAGAAGTTGATGGATAAAGGCGGCAGTAGCTAGCTGCCTGATGGGATTAAAGCGAAAGTGAAAGGTGGCGTATTGTGACATCATGCAAGCTACCCTGTCGGGACCGGACTCAGCGTTTGATTCGTGGACGCCGTGAAAATCAAACAGCAGAACTCAAAGAATTTTATTTTTGTTTCCTCTGGTGTAAGAGATTATGGTGCCATTTTTTTCTCGAATTTACAGTTAAAGATTTTTTCTTTTTCAATCCTGAGGTTGTACTGTACACATCCAAAGGTTGTGGACGGGTCAGGGCCGGGACTGGTTGGGATATTGGGTCAGGCGTTTGAAAGTGTTAATTCTCTCTCTCTCTCTCTCTCTCTCTCTCTCTCTCTCTCTCTCTCTCTCTCTCTCTCTCTCTCCTTACACCCTTTGCTTTATGACATATTGCATAATTAAATACTTCAATAAAATTAGTGCCGAGTTACTTTAACGAATTACTAACATTTTCACATTTGAAGAATTGACGAGGTAAAAAAAAAGTGGTGCGTTCCTTTGGCATGCTTCTAAATTAGGCGAAATTTATCATTTGTGAATGTGTATGTATTTTTTTTCAGAGATAGCACCGCTTCAGCCTCAAAACCTGTATATATA
>NC_089761.1:71215701-71238878 GCF_040412425.1 Macrobrachium rosenbergii
AGGATTTCAGGACTAGAACGAGACTCGTCCCCTTTTCTGTGCGATTTAAATACTCTCTCTCTCACTTGGGAGGGTGACGGTGACTCGAAACCGGGTTTTTAACTCTTGTCACTGACGATGCTATGCGCGCCACGCTATGCTAAGGAGCCATGCTAGCTTATACTCATATGCGTGTGCTCACCGAAAGCTATTAATGTCTGAGAACACACAGTTCCTAGAACAAGATATTAAGGAGAAGGACGCCAACTACAGAAATCCCATCAGTACAAGGGTGGGAGTATCTGCTGTGTGATGTGCGCATGCGCAAGGCGACTACGTCCATAAATTACGCGCGTCCCGGCAATCTTGGACCATAGAACGCTATGCCGCGGACATCGGTAGCATAACTTCGCGCTTGGTGGCCAGCAATTAAAGTCAGCATGGCTACCGCAGCGTGGCGCGCGGCATCGCATCCGGTGTGAAACGGCCTTTGACGCGCGCTCGCGGGCTCTTTCCATGCGTATTTATTTAAGGAGAGTGTCGCCAGCTAGTTTTAATATAGGTATGGAGTTTGCAGGTATCGCAGCTGTAACAGTTTAATATTACGGTATCCCGGCGCATATAAATTACAAATTACCGGAAGGGGTCGCAGCTCCTTCGCTCAAGTGTACTTTTAATCAGTGTGATACAATTATGCCGTCTATTCGCCGGAAAGGAGAGGATGTTGAATCCGTACCTTTCCGGAAATATTCCCACTGGCGCTGGCGTTGTCGAAGTTTGGTAAATTGATAATTACCAATGAATATAGAAACATTGCAGTATGCTTTCAGTCTGTAAACAGAAAGTCGAGTCTTTTGCGTAAAATATTCAAGCGTTTCTTTGATTTAGAATCCCCGTCATATTTCGTTTAATATTTCATCATGAAAATCTTTCAGTTCATGATAGAAGAGAGTTAATCAAGTTCTTCGGAGAAATCAAGGAAAGGAGCCTGACATTCTTCAAATACATTAATCTAAAAGAAAAAAAAAGTAAAAATTGCGTCGAAGTTTCTTCAGCGCAATCAATTTTCTGTTCAGCGTATAATGCTGTATGAAACTCTCAGCTGCCAGCCCATAAAACTTTCAGCCACGGCCCGGTGCTGGCCTGTGTTCTTGGCACCTATAGCGTGCCAGACGCACCTCATGGCTAACTTTGTATAAATCAAATCAAAAACTACTGAGGCTAGAGGCTTCAATTTGGTAAGTTTGATGATTGGATGGTGGATGATCAACAGATCAATTTGCAGCCCTCTGGCCTCAGCAGTTCTTAAGATCTGAGGGCGGACAGAAATGTGCGGACGGACAGACAAATAGCCATCTCAGTAGTTTTCTTTTACAGAAAACTAAAAGTCAACGAAATGCCTTTCTTTACCGAAAGGCATTAGGATTACAACTCTACTTTTATCCCAAAAATACAGCAACATTTTCTTAATTCTTCCAAGATCCGCTGCCCAGAAAATCAGGCCCAAAAACTCGCGAAGAAATCCTTTGACTAAAAAAAAAAAAAAAGGAATAAAACATTAAAACAGGATAGAACTTTCTTCCCTTTTTGACCTTTTCCTCCTAATTGTTCCTCAAGTTTTAAAGTAAGATGCTACCAAAGGAAATAATTGAATCACAAGTTTCCCAAGGAGGGCCTCTACAGAACACCACTGTGTGTGAAAGTGTCTACGACTGTCTGAAATTGATTTTGCAAAATATGAAAGGTCGCTCAATCTGAAGTCTTGTTTCAGTAGTCTCCCTTCCGATGATGATGATGGGAGAGAGAGAGAGAGAGAGAGAGAGAGAGAGAGAGAGAGAGAGAGAGAAATCGCTCAATCTAACTACAGTGAATTATCGGTTACTGAAGTAGTACTACTATTTATCTAGACATATGGCAGCCTTTGTTATTCTGAATTCTGTTCGACACTAATAATGTCGAATATTACGAACATATATCCATACTGTAATCCCCAGTCTTTCCTCTACACCGCTCTCTAAATCAACATCCGACTGGATGAACTTATTTTTTAAATATTACTTCGTAAGTTCTTACCGCATAAACAATCAAGAGCCAGTTTTTCTATCAATAATACAACAAGTAAAACATGCGTCGAGGTTTCTTCGGCTCCAATCGAGTTTCTGTACAACGTATAATGCTGTATGATCCGCGGCCGACAGAAACTTTCACCGCGGCCTGGTACTAACCTCTCCTATAGCCTTGCCAGACGCACGATCATGGCTAAATTTAATCTTAAATAAAATAAAAACTACGAGACTAGAGGGCTGCAATTTTGGTATATTTGATGATTGGAAGGGGATGATCAGCATACCAATTTGCAACCCTCTAGCCCCAGTAATTTTTAAGATCTGAGCGGACAGGAAAGGGTGCGGACGGACAGACAAAGCCATCTCAATAGTTTTCTTTACAGAAAGTAAAAATGTGAAAAAGGTACATAAATTTCACAAACAAAAGCTCAAGATACGGTTTATGGTACAGTTAGAACCTAATTTTGCGACTCATTTTAGCTTACCGCAAAAACATTATTCAAAGAATACATTAGGCTACCGGAACGTCTATTTGGCCTTAGTTCCGTTACAAGTTCGTTGAAATACGAGTAACATATCTTACTGTCAACATTTTCAGATACAACTGCTTCAACATACTTTGAAAGTTACGTTGAAGAACTATAGAAAAAATAAAAATAAATAGAAAAATAATCAGGAAACGTGAATTGAACAGTCTGCAAAAATTACAGAAAAACTGGTTCAATTCTTAATACATTATAGGAATGAAGTAAGAATTTGATGACAGACAAGGGTGTGTCAAGTCTTGTTTGAACAAAATAATGAAGAAAATTAGGAAGAGTTAGAGTAAAATTTGATGAGAGACAAAGGGAATGTCAAGTCACCTTGTTTGAACAAAATAATGAAGAAAATTAGGAAAGAGAGAGAGAGAGAGAGAGAGAGAGAGAGAGAGAGAGAGAGAGAGAGAGCTAATATATCAACTTCACCTGCACAAGTTTCAAAGGCAATCGAAGATCCTCTTATAACTGTAAGGGTAGTGCCGTCAGTGCATCTTACGCGGTGTACTGTTGGCATTGCCAGGGCTCTTTGCCCGCGTCCCTTCCCCTAGCTGCAGCCCCTTTCATTCCTTTTACTATGCCTCCGTTCATTCTCCCTTCTTCCATCTTACTTTCCACCGTCTCTTTACAATTGTTTCAACATTATTTTCAACGCTGAATGACCTCATAGGTCTCAGTGCTTTGGCCTGTGTCCTAAATTTTACATTCAATTCAATTCTACAGACATTAATTTGATCACTCCCCTCGGTTCTTTCCTCTAAAAGCAGCAACATAATCAGTGACGTCAGATTTCAATAAGCCTGTTGGGATACACTACGCTTGGTAACTGCCATTTCTGGTATACGCTACGCTTGGTAACTGCCATTTCTGGTATACCTTCGCAGTAACTGCCATTTCCCAGTACACTCTTTCCATAGGATAATTTCCTCACACCTGTACTGCCATTTCTGGTATTTCTTATGCCATTTTTCTTAATTTCCTCCCAGAACCTTTTATTTATCTCTTCCCTCTTTCGAATCGGTTGCAATTGATTTATAAAATGACTTTCAAAAATGATCAATTGTAAGTACGTTCACCTAAACCTAATCACTCGGGTATAAAATCAACCTGCAATATTAGGAAAAACTGCTGCTTCACAGACGAAAGCTGTTAAATCGATTCAGTTTACAAGGTTATCAATGAACTGACATTTCCTTAATAACCCATACGAGTATATGTTTTGTTTTAATTGATGTTAATCATCTTCATTCTTTCAGAGTGTATCATACCTTTCTGGGGAAAAGTATACTCAACTGTACCTGCGAGGCGAACATACCACGTTCAAATTTCCTTTTCTGCCTGCCATGGTTGTCATGGAAACCAAACCTACAAACAGGATGCTTAATGCAGACAATATATATATATATATATATATATATATATATATATATATATATATATATATATATATATATATATATATATATATATATATATAGCCTATATTATTACTCAAAGAAGCCAAAAATATAAACTGATATCCTTTTGTAACTCTTGATTTATTTCAAATATGAAAATTTCAGCAAACGTATGTTTTTTCTCTCTCTCTCTCTCTGGTCCTGCATACCTAGGATGGTTGGGGGGGTGGGGCACACTGGTATCGCAACGGATAACCGGGGCAAAAGGTGAAGAAAGAACCACTGGTGACTATCTAATCACGACTTGGAAAGTTATCACAACAGAGCAGAACCGGACCGAAGCGATCCGAGAAAAGGTTATGTCGCGAAATTCATGCTTAACGCGTACAATTCATTAGAGTTTCTGTGAGTGTGAACACACACACGTTTTCATTAAAGAAAATAATTCTTGAACGTACTCTGGCCAGAAGTTCATATTCATATTTCTTAATCGATGTATCAATTTGCAATTTATTTGTTATACCACAACTCGACTCTGTTATCTACAATCAATAAACATACACAGGTTGACACACACACACACACACACATATATATATATATATATATATATATATATATATATATATATATATATATATATATATATATATGTGTGTGTGTGTGTAATATAATTTACATTTACATATTACATATATAAATATATTATATATATATAAATATACATAATATATATATAAATATATATATATTTTTTTCATATACACACATATATATACACATACATACATATCACACCTTTTGCCTCCGTGTGAATGAATCCGGAAGTTGCTCGTTTACCGGCAATTCTTTTGAATGAGACATTCGCCTCGTGTTATAAACCACCGGTGACGACGAACCACAATCGAAAAACGACCACGTACATAATCCACTACCTCAAGTCACTGGAGGTTCAATATAAATAAAATTCAAATACGAAATATAAATGTACAAATATATTAAGTTATTTTACCTTATTACCAACCATGTAAAGCGCGCACACATACCCACTTCACGAAAATGAATTATAAGCATACATACCCACTTCACGAAAAAGAATTATACGCACACATACCCACTTCACGAAAATGAATTATAAGCACACATACCCATTTCACGAAAAAGAATTATAAGCATACATACTCACTTCACGAAAATGAATTATAAGCATACATACCCACTTCACGAAAAAGAATTACACACATACCCACTTCACGAAAAATATACATATACCTTCACAAAAAAAATTATACATACATACCCACTTCACGAAAAAAATTATACGCACATACATACCACTTCACGAAATGAATTATAAGCGCCACATACCCATTTCACGAAAAGTATTATAAGCATACATACTCACTTCACGAAAATTAATTATATGCATACATACCCACTTCACGAAAAAGAATTATATGCATACATACCCACTTCACGAAAAAGAATTACACACATACCCACTTCACGAAAAAAACTAAATACATACCCACTTCACGAAAAAAAATTATACACACATACCCACTCCACGAAAAAAAATTATAGTCAAAGGGGCATATATGTTAAAAAAAAAAAAAAGCCAACCCTCGCCCACACATTCAAGTAACACGAAGAAAAGGGCATATTATCTTTCCTCACATTTTCATATTAAAAAACTTCCAGCGTCTTCCATTTTTTTACCTCGCTTTGAGGGCCCCAAGAATCATTACCCCGAGGATCCTTTGATGCGTAGACTACAATAAAAATATATGTGTGAGGTCGCAGGCGGAAGAGGTCAGCCGTTCAATACCACACTATTATTAAGAGGAAAGGCGTTAGGGGAATGTTAGAAAGTAGTTCTAAGCAATACTTTTGGTATGAAGTTTCGAATAAAATCCTTCAGCATTAAGTCCATGACCTCCAACACAAGAGTAACTTTCCAGGACAGGATATAGAATTTCGGCCAAAGGCCAATCGATGGGACCTATGGTCATTCAGCGCTGAAACGGAAATTGACAGTAAAAGGGTTTTAAATGTGTAACAGGAGGAAAGCCTCGCAGTTACTATGAATCAATAGTTAGGAGACGGTTGAGGAAAATAAGATGGAATAAGTAAATCTCATCCCTTCCTAAAAAAAAATGAAACATCAATTTATAACTTGAATTTAGAGACAGACATTTCCTAAGAAAAACAAAAAACAAAAACGTTTACATACACTTGACCCATTAATAGGGCTTTAAATTTGGGGTGGCATTCATAGGCTACACAAACAACACTGGCCATAAGGAAACTGACCTAATCTGGGTCACTGTTACCATCGCTCTTAATACTACCCAAACCAGTATCGTTAATGAGTTATATTACTTCAACGTCAATCAATCAATAAATAAATATATATATAATATAATGTATAATATATATATATATTATATATATACATATATATATATATATATATATATATATATATATATATATATGATATACACACACACACACACACACACACACATATATATATATATATATATATATATATATATATATATATACACATTTATAACACTATACATATTACACACACACACACACATATATATATATATATATATATATATATATATATATATATATATATATATATATATATATATATACGTGTGAATTAACGGAATGCAGTGCAAGCTACGCGATTTATTCAGGCGTTTTACTGCTGAATTTCAGGACTGCATTTCCATCAGAACGTATTTCATTGAAAAAAACTCCCACACATCATGGTGTATATATATATATATATATTTTATATATATATATATATATATATATATATATATATATATATATATATATATATATATATATATATATTCATGATGTGTGTATGAAATTTTGCGTGTGTATGTGTGTGTATATAAATACTGTATATATATACGATATAAAATAATGATATTACAACTCTAAATATACATTCTGTGTCGCATGGAGTCTCGTTAAAATTTAGGTAAAAAAAAAAAAAAAAAAAATAAGGGGAGGGGGCATTACTCGACTGTGTGTAACTCTGGAAAAATGCATTTTGTCGGCTGTACAATAAATATGGACCAGAACAGAAAGATTCCCGGACTTCAAAAGCCTCTGTGACGGAATAAGAAAAGATAACAAAAACATTGATGATATATATATTTGAGGGCAGGATTTCCATAAACCAAAAATACCGCCGCTGTTTTTTTAAGGATAAAAGCAAAGAGATGGCATTTATTGAACTAAAGAATTTCGATACAACGCTGGCCTCGTGAGAGCTGCTTCGTATCCACGGGAAGGAAACAGGATAACATATATAATAAATGCCCCGAAGTTTCTTCGGCGCAATCGAAGTTTTCTGGACAGCCGCTACGGCGTATAATCAAGGCCACCGAAAATAGATCTGTCTTTCGGTGGTCTCGGTATAACGCTGTATGAGCCGCGATCCATGAAACTTTAACTGCGGTCCCGTGGTGGGCCTATACTAATCGTTGCCAGACGGACGATTATGGCTAACTTTAACCTTAAATCAAATAAAAACTACTGAAGCTAGAGGGCTGCAATTTGATATGTTTGAGGATTGGAGGCGGATGATCAACATACCAATTTGCAGCCCTCTACCCTCCGTAGTTTTAAGACCTGCGGGCGGACAGGAAAAAGTGCGGACAGAATAAAGTGCGGACGGACAGACAAAGCCAGCACAATAGTTTTCTTTGACCAAAAACTAAAAACAGGTCTCGCTCTACGGTAACAGCTCTCAATTCTGCGGAAGTAATATCGCAGAAATCTGAAAGGACAGACGTCTCATAGCATCTGGAGCTTCAAAAAGTCAAGTATACCTTAGTTTAACCAGACCACTGAGCTGATTAACAGCTCTCCTCGAGAGGGCTGGCCCGAAGGATTAGACTTATTTTACGTGGCTAAGAACCAAGTGGTTACCTACCAACGGGACCTACCCTTATTGTGGAATCCGAACCACATTATAGCGAGAATGAATTTCTATCACCAGAAATAAATTCCTCCAATTCTTCATTAGCCGGCCGGAGACTCGAACTCGGGCCTGCGAGTGCTAAGCCGACAATTCTGCCGACTCCCAACGAAGAACTCTCTGCAGCTTAAAAGTATGCACATGAATCACTTTGCCCACATTCATCTACTGAATTATATTCCAAACGTAAACTAATTGGTTATCAGTAACATAAAGTGTAGTTATAAGTAACATAAACTAATTGCAGCGACAAATGGGTCGTTTCATGTTCTCGAAGCACTGCAATTCTCTGATTAGCAGATTCATTCATTTCAGGACGCTCTCTCCTGATTTTTGCACGTGTCATATTTGATTTCGAAGTGCCCTTCCATCATTTTACAGTCGGAATCTTTCACAGGGTCCAATTAGAGTTTCCCTTTAAATTGGGCATTATGCAGTCTTTTCAGCCGCTAATCGTGAACAAGAACAGAAAACTGCAATACATTGCAAATTGTTTTTCATAACAGTAGCGAGATTGACTTCTCTCACGCTGTCGCGATCTGGGGATGGCTACAAACAAGTGAAATATGCGGTTCCTCATTGGACGGGTCGATATCGTTCTCGGCTAGCACTGTGCTGGGCCGCGTTCGATTCCCGGCCGGCCAATGAAGAATTAGAGGAGTTTATTTCTGGTGACAGAAATTCATTTCTCGGTATAATGCGGTTCGGATTCCACAATATGCTGTAGGTCCCGTTGCTAGGTAACCAATTGGTTCTTAGCCCCGTAAAATAAGTCTAATCCTTCGGGCCAGCCCTAGGAGAGCTGCTAATCAGCTCAGTGGTCTGGTTAAACTAAGGTATACTAAGTAAAATATGCGCCGAAGTTTCTTCGGCGAAACAGAGTTTTCTGTACAGTGTATAATGCTGTAAGAGCCGCGGCCCATGAAACTTTCAGCTGCGGCCCAGTGGTTGCCTGTCCTATAGCCTTGCCAGGCGCACGATCATGGCTATCTTTAACCTTAAATAAAAGTCTAAGGAACGCTAAATACAGGAATGAACTCATATAAACAAATATATTCAATCCCTGCAGCCACGGCCCGGTGGTGGCTTGTCCTATAGCGGTGCCAGACGCACGATCAAGGCTAAATTTAACCTTAAATAAAAGTCTAGGGAACGCTAAATACACGAATGAACTCATATATGCGAATATATTCAATCCCTGCAGCCACGGCCCGGTGGTGGCTTGTCCTATAGCGGTGCCACACGCACGACCGTGGCTAACTTTACCCTTCAATAAAAGTCTAAGGAACGCTAAACACACCAATGAACTCATATAAACAAATATATTCAATCCCTGCATCTTAAAAGTCGGTCACAAGCTCTCCAATAATCTTTCCACTATAAGGCATATCCCACACCATACAAATGGCATTTAGCGAGTGAGCATCGTCCTAGAATAAGATCCGGCTGGGGCTGGAAAGTGATGTGAAAGTGGAATGGAGCGGAATGGAATGGAATATAGAATTTGGCCAAAGGCCGAGCGCTGGGACCTATGAGGTCATTCAGCGCTGAAACAGAAACTGGGGTAGAAAGGTGTGAAAGGTGTAACAGGAGGAAAACCTCAGAGCAGTTACACTATGAAACAAATGGATGGCAAGATGGATTTAAGAGAATATGAATGGAAGTACAGTAAAAGGAATGAAAGGGGTTGCAGCTAGGGGCCGAAGGAACGCTGCAATGAACCTTAACAACGCCTACAGTGTACCGTGTGAGGTGCACTGACAGCACTGACCCCCGAAGGGATGCCAGAAAAAAATGGAGAGAAATGTCCTTACCATGAAGGTAAAATCCCCGGAAGTGAGGGGCATTCTCTCCCAAAACAGAAATTCCTATTTCGGCAGCGGCTCCAAAGCATAATTAATGAAACAAAACTCACCAACTTGCTTTTACACCAGTAGAATAAATGAACGGAACTCGCTTCCAACACGTTTTCTACAACATTTACTGTATAATGCACAGAATACTCTTCTCTACAACGTTTATTGTATAATGCGCAGAATACCGTTTTCTACAACATTTACTGTATAATGCGCAGAATACCGTTTTCTACAACATTTACTGTATAATGCGCAGAATACCGTTTTCTACAACATTTGCTGTATATTGCACAGAATACAGTTTTCTACAACATTTACTGTATAATGCACAGGATACTCCCCTTACCTTACTGCTGATTTTGCAGATACTGCAAATGGGACCCCCTAAATACTCGTGGAAAGCACTGAAGAATCATTCTGAATCTGCAGTAACTTGTGTATTAGTGATTCACGAGCCCAATAATTTGGCATATCTCAATTTCGAAAATTTTGCAGACTTGCAATTTTCAATTTTAGGGCAGTGCACTATAATCAAAAACCTCTCATACAATTTCGACAAAGCCTTGAATAAAAAATTACACCATATCAACAGGATGATCCGTGCACCAATACAACGACCCAAAGAGGAAAACGAACAAAACGTCTTTTAACTGCAAACACCCATCACTGCTTGACCCTTCGAAGCAAAGACGCAGATGCAGGTTAACATCAGTTGCAATTTATCAGAGAGAGAGAGAGAGAGAGAGAGAGAGAGAGAGACGCGATTGTAATGAAACGTCCCTCAGTTAAGTCCACAAATCCCTTACGATTCAACATGTCGAACACAGTACCTGGACCAACGGAGCTGGACAGATAAGTGAATTACTCCATCTTAGCTCGCCTTCAGTAGTATCTGTTCCCGGTCATGAAATTCCTGAGATGTACAATACGCTAGTACTGCACCAGCCCCGGTTTTTTTTGCCATGTCCCTAGGCTAGGTTAGGTTAGGTTGGGTTAGATTAGCCCCTAGGTTAGGTTGGGTTAGGTTAGGTTAGGTTAAGTTGGTTAGGTTGGGTTAGATTAGCACCTCCAGAGTAAGGTGGCAAATTCCTGAGAGAGATGTATGCTATGCCAGTACTGCACCAACCCCAGTTTATTTTGCCATGTCCCTAGGTTAGGTTAGGTTAGGTTAGATGGGGTTAGGTTAGATTGGGTTATATTAGCCCCTAGGTTAGGTTAGGTTAGGTTAAGTTGGTTAGGTTAGGTTATATGAATACCTCCAAAGTAGTTTGAGTGTGGGAAACATAACGAGATTATTTTCAAGAAAAATATACGGTTAGTTTTTCAGATATGGCGTCCCGCCGTTTTCTGGGAAAGGTCCCGGTACTCGGTTATATCCCGGGAAAATGCTTCCTGGTCCCACAATACAAATAGCTCTATATGAGCCCTGTTAACCAAGTACGTTGTTACCAAAATTACTGATTTATCGCAGACGAAATTCATAGCAATATTACGATTACTGGGAATACTAAAAGGATTATACAGGTTCTCAGTTCAGACCTAATCTCGAACAGTAGGTCACTCCAAGCAAAATATGATGAATATACAATAAAGCTACACACTTCTGATTATGGATATATGATTTTCGAATGCGAATGCAAGACAACAAAAGATGTATATAAAGCTGGCAACATGACTGGATAATGAACAATCTTCCGATCTCGATAAACTTGGAAGGAAGGTTCCCCAGCGCCCAAATTCCAGTAACAACCTGACCTGCATAAATCAAACGGGGTGCAATTCGAGCGCACACACACGCAAACATCGGAAGAATGCAACTGCAGGCATTTCGAGCTTCCCAGCTATTTCGCACACAGTAAGCAAGCAAGCATGCAAGCATTCCACTGGGTGCGTGTTAAGGTGGGGAAAAATGACTTCGGGATAGCATCTAACGAACCCTAGCCAAGGCATAGTAGAACCAATCCGACATTTTTTCTTTTTAAACTCGTCGTTTCTGATCTTATCACCCTATCTGTAACTACATATATTCAACTGATATATAATATTATTCCAATAATATTATATATCAATTACCACAGTGAGGCAAAAAAAAAAAAAAAAAAGTAGCGGAAAATCAACGGGCAATATTACAATACGTGCTTGATGGCGCGAGCTAAGCTGCCTACCCCACTCCCACCCTGGGCGGACAAACAGGCTTGCAGGAAGAGGGCGGATGTGTCACGTCTCCCCTACCCATTTTAAATTTTTCTATTAAGGTTCAACAAAAAATGGCCACATTCTGCAATTAATTCCTGCAACAGGATCACATTTCCCCGTAACCCGGATTCATTGTCGTTTTCAGAACAATATACAAATGAGAGACATTGCTCCACAAATCCCATTTCAGTCCATACAATTCCCGTGATCAAGCAACAACGCAATCCCGGGTAACAAGCGACGGTCGGTACAAGGTCTATTCTCGTACCAACCCCAGCAACAAAGCGACAATATTGACACAGGGTCATAATAACTGAGAATTACAGGCGATACGTCGCCGGGCCTAATTTCCGTCTGGCAAGCTTCAGGGAAACAAACCCTTCCTGGAACTTTGAAGCACATATTTCATAAAACTTTGTGAAGTCTCGTTTATCAAGATCTACTTACCGAAGTTCCTTCATTTTTCGGCGAATCTTAATCACGCGGTTTTTCCTGAACTAGGCTGCCATTAGCGTGATCAGACACAAAAATTGATGGGGTGTGAAGCGAATTTAAACTTTACGTTATAAGAATGCGGAAAGAATCAAGTATTGAAGTTTGAATCCATGATTATAGAGAGTGCAAGTCTATTATTTTCTTCGCTTTATTATGGATGTTGCTGCATACCAAGATGTTGTAATGATATAAGTAACGAGTCATGATCCCGTTCCCTTCACGTTCGTATGCATTCCTATATAGGTCCATTTCATTTTTAATCTTATTTGTTTGTTTTTCTCATCTGTGTCTTCTATGAGCTTTTGAGCTGAATTTTTCTTTTTATAGCACCTCATTTATTCATGCAATATATATATTATATAATCTAAATGCTACGCATATATATATATATATATATATATATATATATATATATATATATATATATATATATATATATATATATATATATATATATATATAATATATATATACACACATATATATACAGGTCTTGAGGCTTAAGCCGTGCTATCTCTGAAAAAAAACATACACATTCACAAATGATAAATTTCGCCTAATTTAGAAGCATGCCAAAGCAACGCACCACTTTTTTTACCTCGTCAATTCTTCAAATGTGAAAATGTTAGTAATTCGTTCAAGTAACTCGGCACTAATTTTATTGAAGTATTTAATTATGCAATATGTCATAAAGCAAAGGGTGTAAGGAGAAGAGAGAGAGAGAGAGAGAGAGAGAGAGAGAGAAGAGAGAGAGAGAGAGAGAGAGAGAGAGAGAGAGAGAATTAACACTTTCAAACGCCTGACCCAATATCCCAACCAGTCCGGCCTGACCCGTCCACAACCTTTGGATGTGTACAGTACAACCTCAGGATTGAAAAAAAAAAATCTTTAACTGTACATTCGAGAAAAAAAAATGGCACCCATAAACTCTTACACCAGAAAACAAGAAATAAAATTCTTTGAGTTCTGCCGTTTGATTTTCACGGCGTCCACGAATCAAACGCCAAGTCCGGTCCCGACAGGGTAGCTTGCATGATGTCACAATACGCCACCTTTCACTTTCGCTTGTAATCCCATCAGGCAGCTAGCCACTGCCGCCTTTATCCATCAATACTCTCGTATATCGTTCTGAATCAGTTTTTCCCCAAACCCTTCCGAGATATAAATCAGCCTGCCTACACTCGGGGACAACACATGAAATGCATCAGATCTGACAGCGGCAAACGCTTTGCAGACACAGTAAAAATAAAAAAAATGAAAACTACACGACATCGCCACGATTTTTTTCCTTTTTTTCAAATACTGGCCCATGTATCACGCTGTGGAAAAATTGTGAGGTGGGGGGTTGGAGTAGTTTAGTGAAGGAAAAAGATTGCTGTCACGACAACTGATCCGTAAACAACGAGAAAAAGAGGAATTTAAGTGGATTTCTGACGAAAAAATGTTTCCCTATGACATTTCTAAGCAATAACTTGGACTGAATTACACATATGCAAAAAGACACAAAACTGTAAATATACAACACCTAAAGTTTATGTTCAATTAACTGTCTCAGCTTTATAATTACTACAAAAATTAAAGACAGGAACAAACGTGATTTTCACGTAACCATCAAAAATATGCATTTAACAATTAGAAGCAAGCGCTGTCATACAACCGAAACTAACAAATCTTTGTACGCCTATATGCTATATGTTATATAAGCTATATTTCATTTGCTAGAGAACATTTATTTACTTATTTCCCTTCTTAATCATTGGCATTTTGACAATATGAATTCGTCACGACTGGATTACATCCGGAGGAGAGTCGAGAGTCATACATGTATTCAACACGAAGACATTTCTTGACGGAATTTAACAAAAATAAATTATAAGACAATAAACTTGAAAACGCATGGATACTTATAAAAGTTTATGATGTACTGCATACTGAAAAAGAACGCTTCTTTTTGACTACCAAGTTTAATACCCACCAGAATGTTAATGCAAATAATTAATGTATAACTACAGATATACAATAATAAGGGATTCCTTCGAAGCACAACGTCTGGCCATCTAATAAGAACTGACTGATTGGCTAGTTTACTTTTTAACAGGCTTAAACGGCAAAGGTGACACATTCGGACCTCGCCACAATGACTGACCTACTTAGTTCCCCACCATTTACCCTGGAAAAAGTTAAAGACAAACAGAAAAAGCGCTCGCCGGCTGCGCGCCTGTGCATGTCCTCAAGAGGTTACAGGAGTGGCAGGACCTATTTCCGGTCCAGCGCCTTTGCTTTCAAGTGAGGAAGGCTGGGGAGAGGGATCCGCCTGTCGAAAATGCCATTAAATCTATACCTTTCTATTCTGGTCCGAAACGCGGTAGTCGCTCACTCAAGCTTCCCCAGTTCAAATAGAAATATCGGTTATCATGCAATGAAATTCAGATGACGTGAGTTGATGCAATGAGTAAACGCGTACTTGTGTGTGTGTGTGTGTGTGAGAGAGAGAGAGAGAGAGAGAGAGAGAGAGAGAGAATATGCACAGTTCAAATAGAAATATCAGTTATCTTATAATGAAGCTGAGATGACTCGAGTTGATGCACTGAGTAAACGCGTACCTCTGAGAGAGAGAGAGAGAGAGAGAGAGAGAGAGAGAGAGAGAGAGAGAGAGAGAGAGAGAGTATACACAATTCAAATAGGAATATCGGTTATCTCACAATGAAGTTGAAATGACTTGAGCTGATGCACTGAGTAAACGCTCACCTCTGACAGAGAGAGAGAGAGAGAGAGAGAGAGAGAGAGAGAGAGAGAATATACACACTTCAAACAGAAATATCGGTTATCTCACAATGAAGTTGAGATGACTCGAGTTGATGCACTGAGTAAAAACGTACCTGAACAGAGAGAGAGAGAGAGAGAGAGAGAGAGAGAGAGAGAATATACACAGTTCAAACAGAAATACCGGTTATCATGCACTGAAGTTGAGATGACTTCTTGAGTTGATGCACTGAGTTAAAGCGTGCCTGAGAGAGAGAGAGAGAGAGAGAGAGAGAGAGAGAGAGAGAGAGAGAGAGAGAGAGAGAGAGAGAATATACACAGTTCAAATTGAAATATCGGTTATCTTACAATGAAGCTGAGATGACTCGAGTTGATACAATGAGTAAACGCTTACCTGAGAGAGAGAGAGAGAGAGAGAGAGAGAGAGAGAGAGAGAGAGAGAGAGAGAGAGAGAAAATATGCACTGTTCTGAAGAGCGAAACATGACTTAATGATCATTTGCAGTTCTCTGTCAATTCATGTCGCGTTTTGGGTCTACCAGTGACAGTGTAGCAGCATCGAGTGACTGACTGACTGATTATGAAATTTGGGTCTTGAAGACCAAGCGCCGAGCATCGTGTGAATACTTCCCTTTCTTAATCTGACATGCAATCACATTAATCTTACAGACTAACAACAAACAAAGAACCCCAAAGTTGCGTATACTCTACATAAAACCACCACCAACGACCCTCTAGCCGACCACTTAAAAAAAAAATTGTGACTACGGTAAAGAACATAGCCTACGACAAGCTTCAAAGTTTGTTAAGCCTTAAGGTCACCCGATTCAAGGGGCGCCCTCGAATCAACTTGCACAAGTCTGGACTCCTATTCTTTACCTACTACTGCCTAAAAGAACATGTCATCACACCGTCCACTTTCTGTTTGTTGCGGGCGTTGTTTAGTGTGATTGTCTTTGTGCTTGGAATGAGGTCTTTCAGCGCTGAAAGGGAAATTAATAGTCGAAGGGTCTGACAGGAGAGAATGGAAAGAAATACCTAAGAATCAATCCGAACGGAGGTACAGCAAAAGGAATGGCAGGGGTTGCAGCTAGGCGCCGATGGGACGCCGCTACGAGGGAGTCCTTGTGTCTGGGATCACACACATCAACTTTCCAGCAGTAATAACCTTCAGAGAGAATTAGACGAACAGAGTATGGACTGAATATAGAATTTAGGCCAAAGGCCAAGCACTGGGATCTATCAGGTCATTCAGCGCTGAAATGGAAATTGACAGCAAACGGTTTGAAAGGTGTAACTGGAGGTAAACCTTGCAGCTGCACTATGAATCAATTGTTAGAGAGGCTGGAAAGTAAGTTGAAGAAAGAGAATAAGAAAGGAGGTACAGTAAATGGAACGAAAGGGGTTGTAGCTAGGGGCCGAAGGCATGCTGCAAAGAACCTTAAGTAATGCACCGCATGAGGTGCACTGACGGCACTAACCCCCTACGGGATTAACCAAATCAAACTTATCTTAAAATAGTAATCCATGATATAAAAATTCTCATCATTACTACTTAAAGAGGTGCTACATTCATTAACTTAAAAAGTAACATTTTCATATAAAAATAACGACTGTCTTCAAGCGAACTGTTGTTGATTCGACAAACAGCCACAAAAAATATCCAGTACAAAGTAACATACAACCTAATTACACTTTTCATAACAAATCTATGTAAAAGAAATCTTTATATTATGCAAATAACAATCTAAGATCATAACAGTGTTTACAAAACAAAAAACAGAGTTAAGGAAAGATAACTGTCTCGACTTCAATACGTGAAACACTAACTAGGCTACACAACTGCTAAAGCCTCCATGAATGTATCACAGTCTTACAAGCTTCAATTTCTTAGCACGCTTACACAATATATACTTCATTATCTTCGTAGATCTCGTCTGTCATAAAGCACTAATAAAACAATGGTTTACATCAACTGCATTGTTACTATTTCCCCTGCACTACCCATTCACATTTTCCCGCAAAAAGATTGCCTTTCCACTCTCCCTATCGGCGGGGCTTCGACCGGAATTGCATCTCATCGGAAAAGAGAGAAAAGAATCATTTAAATCCTGGCAGTTTTATCCCGAAACGTGACACAAAAAATCCAGGTTAAAATTCAATTCTCAATATGAAAGGCTAATATATATATATATATATATATATATATATATATATATATATATATATATATATATATATATATATATATATATAAATCAGAAATCATCAACAACAATCACGTGTGGAACAGAAATAAATTTCTGACTCACGTCGGGGATCGAACCCAGGTCTCTCAGGTGGAAAGCAAGGGCGTTACCCACTGGGCCATACAAGTCTAAAGAAGTCGGAACCTGAGAGCAACTGCACCCAAGGAATTACCTGGGCAAGCTAACTGCTTGCATACCAGCGAAGTTTTCCCCAACTTCCCGACTCAGCAATGACCCAATGGACAACATTTCATTCGAATTATCCCTTCTGAGTGAATAAGATAGAAATCATCAACACACAATCACGTGTGGAACAGAAATAAATTTCTGACTCACGTCGGGATCGAACCCAGGTCTCTCAGGTGGAAAGCAAGGGCGTTACCCACTGGGCCATACAAGTCTAAAAGAAGTCGGAACCTGAGAGCAACTGCACCCAAGGAATTACCTGGGCAAGCTAACTGCTTGCATACCAGCGAGTTTTCCCCAACTTCCCGACTCAGCAATGACCCAATGGACAACATTTCATTCAATTATCCCTTCTGAGTGAATAAGATAGAAATCATCAACACACAATCACGTGTGGAACAGAAATAAATTTCTGACTCACGTCGGGATCGAACCCAGGTCTCTCAGGTGGAAAGCAAGGGCGTTACCCACTGGGCCATACAAGTCTAAAAGAAGTCGGAACCTGAGAGCAACTGCACCCAAGGAATTACCTGGGCAAGCTAACTGCTTGCATACCAGCGAGTTTTCCCCAACTTCCCGACTCAGCAATGACCCTGGTAGACATCAAAGGCGCCTCACACTGAGGGACCTGGGGCAACCCGAACCACATCTGTATCTTTTTCATTTATCATATTTTTATATATGCTTTCATGGTGGACTAACAGTTGGGTTTGTGTACTTTTTCCGGGTACAAAACCATGTTGTCCTATATTGAACAATCTATTTTTCATTAAATGTTTCATTATATTTTTTTCATTACCCTTTCATATACTTTCATAATATGAGATGTCAGACTCACAGGCCTATAATTACTTGCCTCTAGTCTTGAACCACTTTTTGAAAGTAGGAGTAATATATGCTAATTTATGCTCATCATAAATCTTGCTTGTATCTATACTTTGTCTTAATAATATTGCTAGCGGCTTTGCGATTGAATGAACCACTTTCTTTAACAATATGGCAGGTACTCCATCTGGTCCTGCTGCTGATCCATTTTTAATTTCATTAATAGCCTGCACAATACCGTCTTCTGTAATATCTATATCTGATAAGTATTCAGTATTTTCATCTCTTATTTCTGTATCACTATCTTCATTGTCAATTCTAGGTGTAAATTCACTCTTATATCTTTCTGCTAATATGTTACATATTTCCTTTTTTCATTCGTTAATCGCCCTTCAATTCTTAGAGGGCCTATTTCTACTCTTATTTTATTCATCTTTTTGCATATGAATAAAAAATTTTAGGGTTTTGCTTGATATTTTGTAGTGTCATTTCTTCTAGGTTCCATTTTTCATTTTCTTTTGATTGTATAATCTTTTGTTCTGCATTTTCTATCTTACTTTTTAGTTCCATCACTTTCCATGCATTCTTTTCTTTTGCAAGAGCTTTTTTCCACTTTCTAATTTTCTGGAACAAGATCCTTCTGTCTCTTGGAATTCGTGACTGATGATTACTTTTTCTTCGGTATATATTTTTCCACTATTTCCTCTAATATTTTATATAACATATCGGTATTTACCTGTATATCATCACTTACAAATATATTTTCCCATTCTTTGTTTAACTCTTCATTTATTTTTGACCAATTTATATTCTTACTATAGAAATTGTATTTTCCATATCCTTCCCATTTTTCGTCTCTTGCTTTTCTCTGTTTTCGTATGTTCTGGAACAGACTGTTAGTTCTATGACATTATGGTCCGAAATACTCGTGTTATATACTATTATTTCTTTAACATAGTTCACCTCATTCACAAATACTAGATCTAAAATATTATCCTTTCTTGTTGGTAGGTGATTTATTTGCTGAATGTTATGTTCTAGTAGCATATCTAATAGCTTTTCAAATTGCCTCTTATCTTCTGCACTACTATTGCTCTCTTTTTATATGTATAAACACAACCACAGTCTCCTATTCGTTCTTTCCATTCTACAAAAGGAAAGTTAAAGTCTCAGTTAGGAGTATAGTCCAGTCCTTGTGATTTCTACATATTTCATCCAATTTTTCAATTATTATGTCAAACTCTTTAGTATTAGGGGTCTATATATTACAATGTTCACTAAATTTTCAGATTCAAATTCTACCGCTATTAATTCACATTCTGTGTTACTATATTTCTCACAGATTTTTCCTTGATTGGCATCTCTCCCATATATCGCGGTTCCCCTGATTTCTATTTTTCTATCTGATCTATAAGTTTGGAAACCCTTTATCTGGTCATCATTACCAGTCTCTTGGGAATACCAGGTTTCACTTATATTCAATATTTCTATTTTTTCATTTTGGGTTAGTTCTTCTAAGAACTCTATCTTTCTTTTGAGTTACTCGAAACTAAACCCCTGCGCGTTCATCACTATGATGGTTTGCGTATTATCTCCATTATCTAATATGGGTAATAATAAGGATTTTCCCATGTCTCTTTCCTGTTCTGATATGTTGATCTTTTTTTCATTTCCAGAAATTCGTACATTAAAAAATCCAACTTTTCCATTATATTTGTTCTTCCAGCTTCATATTTATTCACTTTGTGCATAAACCTTAACTTATCTCCATATCTGCACCATCCCCTAGCATCATAGATACATTGCTTGTTCCTTGTGCTATATCTAGGTGCTGATGGCTCATATCGTGGTGCTGACATTTCATAATGTGTTGTTGGCTTGCTTTTTGCCTTCATCACATGATCTTTGTTCTTTTCTTTATTTGTTTCATTTTTGCCTTGATTTTTTATATGTATTTGATTTTGATTTTGGTTTTTCATGGCTACAGGATGCATGTATCTACATTTCTTATTAAACCTACATCCATTTCCTTCTTTCCATTTTCTACATATTTTTGGATGTAGATCGCTGCATTCCTCTTCATAGCCATCTAGATATGCACATTTGCCATAGATCTCATAATTGTGACATATCTTGGGATGTTTGTAATAACATCTTTCACCAAACCTGCAATTCCCTCTTTTCAAAAGGTGCATACTGTGTCTTTCTTTTCTTTTTTTTTCTTGTTCTTTCCCATCAGTATGGAGATCCGGGTACAACCTCTTTGGGATTTTATTTTGATTTATCATGTCATAATTTATTTCTTCATAAGTATGTTGCTGTATTGCCTCATATGTAGAATCTATGAGTTTCTCTGCATCCATACTATTATCCTGTTCTTTGTTTTCATTAATCTTTTCTCTCTCTTCAGTCTTATTTTCTTCTTTTCTATTTTCCTCTTCTTCCTCTTCTTCATCCTCCACAATCTGTACATTAAGTCTTGATTTAATGACCTTGTCTATCCATACTAGACATGTTGAGCAAAATATTTTTGTGTCATTTCTATTTTGCTCAACTTCAGCACATGAAGGGTGTGTCGGTACGTGGCAAGCATAGCATTTCCTAATCAGGTTTTGTGGATTTACACTGCTGTACCACACTCTACATAGTTTACATGCTTTAGGCATCCGTTTACCTATTGCATCAATCAATATATTCACTAATTCCACCGTACTTATTTTCTTTGATGGAATGTGTTGATTTTTGTAGATTTTCTTTGTAAGTCTTTTGATAACTTGAACTTTCATTGGTATCCCTTCTATTATTTTCATTATATTTTCTACAGATTTGCTCCAGTTTGAAGGATCGTATCCTTTCAATATGTCTGTGAATGATTTTACATCTTTTTGGTCGATGTTGCAATTTATCTCCACGATCAGCAGACCAAGTTCCCTTCCTGCCAATTCATCATATTGAATATCTCCTATGCATGCAAGATTTCTCCACCTTTTGCCACTATTGGTTGACTCCTCCATGATTTTCAGAATTTATTAACACGTTGACTACTATGTGCTCCATATATGGTTCTGAGGGGACTCTCTGAATGAGCGATGTACCCTATGTGTACACATGCTAAATTATATTTTTCAAGTATCCAAAATTTAATCAAATTGGGCTTTTTATGCAAAATATTATTGTAATATATTGGAAATTAATTAAATTAAACTAGAACATTAACTAGACACTTTATTTATTACTGAAAGTAATCTTCATATGCTGGCAAAAGGGGCATATTTTTTTTTTTTAATTCTTTCTTTCTTTCAGTAAAAAAATAGAAAACATTATCATTAGATCAACAAAAATGCTATCCTTTTAACCGTAGATTATATTATATAAATTCAGTAGAAAAATAAATCAGTTTGGTAAACATTTACTTCTGAAAAAAATTAATAGTGTCCTTTTCTTGGTGAAAAAAATATCCATTTATATTTTGTATGATGAAGGAAATCATGTAGTATTTAGAGTACAAGTATAAAATTAATATTCTTTCTGTTTTGCTTCTACATAAGAAAAACAAATTAACTTTTCATCATATTGGGACAATGGGTAATTTGTATATCAGTCTATATATGTATGTGTGTATGCCAGCAGTATGGTTCTGACAAGGTGTCTGAAGTTCACCAAATCAATCAGATTCAGACATAACAATCTCGACCTTCTAGCAGACAGCACATTCCTTTTCAGACCTTGAATTTCATGGCGTCGCCGCATACCGCTACTGATTATTTCTTATCGTTTATTAGTTATAAATGTATATATAGAGTAACAATCACGCACTCTCAACTTAATGAAACCATAAGTGTCTTAACTAACTGCTCTGACAGTTTCTGAATGAGTGCGAAATCTTCGTCTGGTTTAAATGACATACAAGTCAACAGAGATTGTATGGTGCTTACAAAATAAATAAATAAATAGATAAATATATATACATATATATAATTTATATCTATATATATACATATATACATATATGTATATATATACATACATGTTTGATTTTAAATCACGAAAAAGGTAAACACGTGATGAATATACAAAGTTATAGCCATGAAGGACCATGCCTTGGTAATAAGACTTTTCCTTCGTGACTGTAACTTTGTTCATATATATATATACGTATATATATATATATATATATATATATATATATATATATATATATATATATATATATATATATATATATATATATATATATATGCAACATGCAACAATATGTATGTATGTATATGTATGTGTATGTATAAATAAATAAATAAATATATATATATATATATATATATATATATATATATATATATATATATATATATATATATATATATATATATATATATATGCATATATAGAGAGAGAGAGAGAGAGAGAGAGAGAGAGAGAGAGAGAGAGAGAGAGAGTACCTCAATGAGGTCCTCCTTTTTCTGCATAATGGTTTAATTTTAATGGAGTGCTGACCGCTCACAATAGTCAACTACTACCCAGGTACCGAATTCACCGCTAATGCCACAAATCATGATAATCGATTTCTAAACACCAATCGGCGAAACCTGTAAAATGAATTGAATTG
>NC_089761.1:71239378-71261878 GCF_040412425.1 Macrobrachium rosenbergii
AACTAAATGACGAAGGATTTCAGGACTAGAACGAGACTCGTCCCCTTTTCTGTGCGATTTAAATACTCTCTCTCTCGCGGGAGGGGTGACGGTGACTCGAAACCGGGTTTAACTCTTGTCACTGACGATGCTATGCGCGCCACGCTATGCTAAGGAGCCATGCTAGCTATACTCGCTATGCGTGTGTTCACACCGAAAGCTATTAATGTCTGAGAACACACAGTTCCTAGAACAAGATATTAAGGAGAAGGACGCCAACTACAGGAAATCCATCAGTACAAGGGGGTGGGAGTATCTGCTGTGTGACCAATTGCGCATGCGCAAGGCGAGCTACGTCCATAAATTACGCGCGTCCCGGCAATCTTGGAAGCCATGAACGCTATGCCGCGGACATCGGTAGCATAACTTCGCACTTGGTGTGCCAGCAATTAAAAGTCAGCATGGCTACCATAGCGTGGCGCGCATAGCATCGCATCCGGTGTGAAACGGCCTTTGACGCGCGCTCGCGGGCTCTTTCCATGCGTATTTATTTAAGGAGAGTGTCACCAGCTAGTTTTAATATAGGTATGGAGTTTGCAGGTATCGCAGCTGTAACAGTTTAATATTACGGTATCCCGGCGCATATAAATTACAAATTACCGGAAGGGGGTCGCAGCTCCCTTCGCTCAAGTGTACTTTTAATCAGTGTGATACAATTATACCGTCTATTCGCCGGAAAGGAGAGGATGTTGAATCCGTACCTTTCCCGAGGAAGTATTCCCACTGGCCCGCTGGCGTTGTCGAAGTTTGGTAAATTGATAATTACCAATGAATATAGAAACGTGCCAGTATGCTTTCCAGTCTGTAAACAGAAAGTCGAGTCTTTTGCGTAAAATATTCAAGCGTTTCTTGTGATTTAGAATCCCCGTCATATTTCGTTTAATATTTCATCATGAAAATCTTCAGTTCATGATAGAAGAGAGTTAATCAAGTTCTTCGGAGAAATCAAGGAAAGGAGCCTGACATTCTTCAAATACATTAATCTAAAAAAAAAAAAAAAAGTAAAAATTGCGTCGAAGTTTCTTCGGCGCAATCGAGTTTTCTGTTCAGCGTATAATGCTGTATGAAACTCTCAGCTACGGCCCATGAAACTTTCAGCCACGGCCCGGTGCTGGCCTGTGTTCTTGGCACCTATAGCGTGCCAGACGCACCTCATGGCTAACTTTAGCCTTAAATCAAATAAAAACTACTGAGGCTAGAGGGCTTCAATTTGGTAAGTTTGATGATTGGATGGTGGATGATCAACAGATCAATTTGCAGCCCTCTAGCCTCAGCAGTTCTTAAGATCTGAGGGCGGACAGAAAAGTGCGGACGGACAGACAAATAGCCATCTCAGTAGTTTTCTTTACAGAAAACTAAAGTCAAAGGAAATGCCTTTTCTTTACCGAAAGGCATTAGGATTACAACTCTACTTTTATCTCAAAAATACAGCAACATTTTTTCTTAATTCTTCCGAAGATCCGCTGCCCAGAAAATCGGGCCCAAAAAACTCGTGAAGAAATCCTTTGACTAAAAAAAAAAAAAAAAAAAAGGAATAAAACATTAAAACAGGATAGAACTTTCTTCCCTTTTTGACCTTTTCCTCCCTAATTGTTCCTCAAGTTTTAAAGTAGATGCTACCAAAGGAAATAATTGAATCACAAGTTTCCCAAGGGAGGGCCTCTACAGAACACCACTGTGTATGAAAGTGTCTACGACTGTCTGAAATTGATTTTGCAAAATATGAAGGTCGCTCAATCTGAAGTCTTGTTTCAGTAGTCTCCCTTCCGATGATGATGATGATGATGATGAGAGAGAGAGAGAGAGAGAGAGAGAGAGAGAGAGAGAGAGAGAGAGAGAGAGAGAAATCGCTCAATCTAACTACAGTGA
Organism: Macrobrachium rosenbergii; assembly: GCF_040412425.1. Taxonomy (NCBI): domain Eukaryota; kingdom Metazoa; phylum Arthropoda; class Malacostraca; order Decapoda; family Palaemonidae; genus Macrobrachium; species Macrobrachium rosenbergii. Next base: position 71,241,287 of record NC_089761.1, read on the forward strand.
ATTATCGGTTACTGGTAATTACTACTATTTATCTAGACATATGGCAGCCTTTGTTATTCTGAATTCTGTTCGACACCTAATAATGTCGAATATTACGAACATATATCCATACTGTAATCCCGCAGTCTTTCCTCTACACCCGCTCTCTAAATCAACATCCGACTGGATGAACTTATTTTTTTAAATATTACTTCGTAAGAGTTCTTACCGCATAAACAATCAAGAGCCAGTTTTTTCTATCAATAATATAACAAGTAAAACATGCGTCGAGGTTTCTTCGGCGCAATCGAGTTTTCTGTACAACGTATAATGCTGTATGATCCGCGGCCGACGAAACTTTCAGCCGCGGCCTGGTGCTGGCCTCTCCTATAGCCTTGCCAGACGCACGATCATGGCTAAATTTAATCTTAAATAAAATAAAAACTACGAGACTAGAGGGCTGCAATTTGGTATATTTGATGATTGGAAGGGGGATGATCAGCATACCAATTTGCAACCCTCTAGCCCCAGTAGTTTTTAAGATCTGAGGGCGGACAGGAAAAGTGCGGACGGACAGACAAAGCCATCTCAATAGTTTTCTTTTACAGAAAAGTAAAAATGTGAAAAAGGTACATAAATTTCACAAACAAAAGCTCAAGATACGGTTTATGGTACAGTTAGAACCTAATTTTGCGACTCATTTTAGCTTACCGCAAAAACATTATTCCGAGAATACATTAGGCTACCGGAACGTCTATTTGGCCTTAGTTCCGTTACAAGTTCGTTGAAATACGAGTAACATATCTTACTGTCAACATTTCAGATACAACTGCTTCAACATACTTTGAGAAAGTTACGTTGAAGAACTATAGAAAAAATAAAAATAAATAGAAAAATAATCCACGAAACGTGAATTGAACAGTCTGCAAAAATTACAGAAAAACTGGTTCAATTCTTAATACATTATAGGAATGAAGTAGAATTTGATGACAGACAAGGGTGTGTCAAGTCGCCTTGTTTGAACAAAATAATGAAGAAAATTAGGAAAGAGAGAGAGAGAGAGAGAGAGAGAGAGAGAGAGAGAGAGAGAGAGAGAGAGAGAGAGTAAAATTTGATGAGAGACAAGGGAATGTCAAGTCGCCTTGTTTGAACAAAATAATGAAGAAAATTAGAAGAGAGAGAGAGAGAGAGAGAGAGAGAGAGAGAGAGAGAGAGAGAGAGAGAGAGAGAGAGAGAGAGAGAGCTAATATATCAACTTCCTGCTACACAAGTTTCAAAGGCAATCGAAGATCCTCTTATAACTGTAAGGGGGTAGTGCCGTCAGTGCATCTTACGCGGTGTACTGTTGGCATTACTTAGGGCTCTTTGCCGCGTCCCTTCGGCCCCTAGCTGCAACCCCTTTCATTCCTTTTACTATGCCTCCGTTCATATTCTCCTTCTTCCATCTTACTTTCCACCGTCTCTTTACAATTGTTTCAACATTATTTTCAACGCTGAATGACCTCATAGGTCTCAGTGCTTGGCCTGTGTCCTAAATTTTACATTCAATTCAATTCTACAGACATTAATTTGATCACTCCCTCCGGTTCTTTCCTCTAAAGCGGCAACATAATCAGTGACGTCAGATTTCAATAAGCCTGTTGGGATACACTACGCTTGGTAACTGCCATTTCTGGTATACGCTACGCTTGGTAACTGCCATTTCTGGTATACGCTTCGCTTGGTAACTGCCATTTCCCAGTACACTCTTTCCATAGGATAATTTCCTCACACCTGTATACGTTTCTTATGCCCTTTTCTTATGTCAGAACCTTTTATTTATCTCTTCCCCTCTTTCGAATCGGTTGCAATTGATTTATAAAATGACTTTCAAAAATGATCAATTGTAAGTACGTTCACCTAAACCTAATCACTCGGGTATAAAATCAACCTGCAATATTAGGAAAAACTGCTGCTTCACAGACGAAAGCTGTTAAATCGATTCAGTTTACAAGGTTATCAATGAACTGACATTTCCTTAATAACCCATACGAGTATATGTTTTGTTTTAATTGATGTTAATCATCTTCATTCTTTCAGAGTGTATCATACCTTTCTGGGGAAAAGAATACTCAACTGTACCTGCGAGGCGAACATACCACTTTCAAATATCCTTTTCTGCCTGCCATGGTTGTCATGGAAACCAAACCTACAAACAGGATGCTTAATGCAGACAATATATATATATATATATATATATATATATATATATATATATATATATATATATATATATATATATATATATATATATATATGTGTGTGTGTGTGTGTGTGTTCATATATATATATATATATATATATATATATATATATATATATATATATATATATATATATATATATATATATATATATATATATATATAGCCTATATTATTACTCAAAGAAGCCAAAAATATAAACTGATATCCTTTTGTAACTCTTGATTTATTTCAAATATGAAAATTTCAGCAAACGTATGTTTTCTCTCTCTCTCTCTCTGGTCCTGCATACCTAGGATGGTTGGGGGGGTGGGGGGCACACTGGTATCGCAACGGATAACCGGGGCAAAAGGTGAAGAAGAACCACTGGTGACTATCTAATCACGACTTGGAAAGTTATCACAACTGGCAGAACCGGACCGAAGCGATCCGAGGAAAAGGTTATGTCGCGAAATTCATGCTTAACGCGTACAATTCATTAGAGTTTCTGTGAGTGTGAACACACACACGTTTTCATTAAAGAAAATAATTCTTGAACGTACTCTGGCCAAGTTCATATTCATATTTCTTAATCGATGTATCAATTTGCAATTTATTTGTTATACCACAACTCGACTCTGTTATCTACAATCAATAAACATACACAGGTTGACACACACACACACATATATATATATATATATGTGTGTGTGTGTGTGTGTATATATAATTTACATTTACATATTATATATATAAATATATTATATATATATAAATATACATAATATATATATAAAATATATATATATTTTTTTTTTTTCATATACACACATATATATACACATACATACATATCACACCTTTTGCCTCCGTGTGAATGAATCCGGAAGTTGCTCGTTTACCGGCAATTCTTTTGGAATGAGACATTCGCCTCGTGTTATAAACCGCACCGGTGACGACGAACCACAATCGAAAAACGACCACGTACATAATCCACTACCTCAAGTCACTGGAGGTTCAATATAAATAAAATTCAAATACGAAATATAAATGTACAAATATATTAAGTTATTTTACCTTATTACCAACCATGTAAAGCGCGCACACATACCCACTTCACGAAAATGAATTATAAGCATACATACCCACTTCACGAAAAAGAATTATACGCACACATACCCACTTCACGAAAATGAATTATAAGCACACGTACCCATTTCACGAAAAAGAATTATAAGCATACATACTGACTTCACGAAAATGAATTATAAGCATACATACCCACTTCACGAAAAAGAATTACACACATACCCACTTCACGAAAAAATATACATATACCCACTTCACAAAAAAAAATTATACATACATACCCACTTCACGAAAAAGAATTATACGCACACATACCCACTTCACGAAAATGAATTATAAGCACACATACCCATTTCACGAAAAAGTATTATAAGCATACATACTCACTTCACGAAAATTAATTATATGCATACATACCCACTTCACGAAAAAGAATTACACACATACCCACTTCACGAAAAAGAATTATACGCACACATACCCGCTTCACGAAAAAAATTAAACACATACCCACTTCACGAAAAAAAATTATACACACATACCCACTCCACGAAAAAAAATTATAGTCAAAGGGGCATATATGTTAAAAAAAAAAAGAGCCAACCCTCGCCCACACATTCAAGTAACACGAAGAAAAGGGCATATTATCTTTCCTCACATTTTCATATTAAAAAACTTCCAGCGTCTTCCATTTTTTCCCTCGCTTTGAAGGCCCCAAGAATCATTACCCCGAGGATCCTTTGATGCGTAGACTACAATAAAAATATATGTGTGAGGTCGCAGGCGGAAGAGGTCAGCCGTTCAATACCACACTATTATTAAGAGGAAAGGCGTTAGGGGAATGTTAGAAAGTAGTTCTAAGCAATACTTTTGGTATGAAGTTTCGAATAAAATCCTTCAGCATTAAGTCCATGACCTCCAACACAAGAGTAACTTTCCAGGACAGGATATAGAATTTCGGCCAAAGGCCAATCGATGGGACCTATGAGGTCATTCAGCGCTGAAACGGAAATTGACAGTAAAAGGGTTTTAAATGTGTAACAGGAGGAAAGCCTCGCAGTTGCACTATGAATCAATAGTTAGGAGACGGTTGAGGAAAATAAGATGGAATAAATAAATCTCATCCCTTCCCTAAAAAAAAAAATGAAACATCAATTTATAACTTGAATTTAGAGACAGACATTTCCTAAGAAAAACAAAAAACAAAAACGTTTACATACACCCGACCCATTAATAGGGCTTTAAATTTAGAGGGTGGCATTCATAGGCTACACACAAACAACACTGGCCATAAGGAAACTGACCTAATCTAGGTCACTGTTACCATCGCTCTTAATACTACCCAAACCAGTATCGTTAATGAGTTATATTACTTCAACGTCAATCAATCAATAAATAAATATATATATAATATAATATATAATATATAATATATATATATATATATATATATATATATATATATATATATATATATATATATATATATATATATATATATATATATAAATACTATATATATATTTATAACACTATACATATTATACATTACACACACACACACACATACCTGAGAGACACATATATATATATATATATATATATATATATATATATATATATATATATATATATATATATATATATATATATATATAAATTAATACACATTTATAATGCAGTGCAAGCTTATATATATATATATATATATATATATATATATATATATATATATATACGCAGTGCAAGCTACATGATTTATTCAGGCGTTTTACTGCTGAATTTCAGGACTGCATTTCCATCAGAACGTATTTCATTGAAAAAAAACTCCACACATCATGAATATATATATATATATATATATATATATATATATATATATATATATATATATATATATATATATATATATTATATATATATGTGTATGTGTATGGGTGTTGTGTATGTGTGTGTATATATACTGTATATATATACGATATAAAATAATGATATTACAACTCTAAATATACATTCTGTGTCGCATGGAGTCTCGTTAAAATTTAGGTAAAAAAAAAATAAGGGGAGGGGGCATTACTCGACTGTGTGTAACTCTGGAAAAATGCATTTTGTCGGCTGTACAATAAATATGGACCAGAACAGAAAGATTCCCGGACTTCAAAAGCCTCTGTGACGGAATAAGAAAAAGATAACAAAAACATTGATTATATTTTTGAGGGGGCAGGGATTTCCATAAACCAAAAATACCGTCGCTGTTTTTTTTAAGGCCAAAAACAAAGAGATGGCATTTATTGAACTAAAGAATTTCGATACAACGCTGGCCTCGTGAGAGCTGCTTCGTATCCACGGGAAAGGAAACAGGATAACATATAATAAATGCCCCGAAGTTTCTTCGGCGCAATCGAGTTTTCTGGACAGCCGCTACGGCGTATAATCAAGGCCACCGAAAATAGATCTGTCTTTCGGTGGTCTCGGTATAACGCTGTATGAGCCGCGATCCATGAAACTTTAACTGCGGTCCCGTGGTGGCCTATACTATATCGTTGCCAGACGGACGATTATGGCTAACTTTAACCTTAAATCAAATAAAAACTACTGAAGCTAGAGGGCTGCAATTTGATATGTTTGAGGATTGGAGGGCGGATGATCAACATACCAATTTGCAGCCCTCTACCCTCCGTAGTTTTTAAGACCTGCGGGCGGACAGGAAAAAGTGCGGACAGAATAAAGTGCGGACGGACAGACAAAGCCAGCACAATAGTTTTCTTTGACAAAAAACTAAAAACAGGTCTCGCTCTACGGTAACAGCTCTCAATTCTGCGGAAGTAATATCGCAGAAATCTGAAAGGACAGACGTCTCATAGCATCTGGAGCTTAAAAAAGTCAAGTAGACCTTAGTTTTACCAGACCACTGAGGAGCTGATTAACAGCTCTCCTAGAGAGGGCTGGCCCGAAGGATTAGACTTATTTTACGTGGCTAAGAACCAAGTGGTTACCTACCAACGGGACCTACCCTTATTGTGGAATCCGAACCACATTATAGCGAGAAATGAATTTCTATCACCAGAAATAAATTCCTCCAATTCTTCATTAGCCGGCCGGAGACTCGAACTCGGGCCTAGCGAGTGCTAGCCGACAATTCTGCCGACTCACCCAACGAAGAACTCTCTGCAGCTTAAAAGTATGCACATGAATCACTTTTCCCACATTCATCTACTGAATTATATTCCAAACGTAAACTAATTGGTTATCAGTAACATAAAGTGTAGTTATAAGTAACATAAACTAATTGCAGCGACAAATGGGTCGTTTCATGTTCTCCGAAGCACTGCAATTCTCTGATTAGGCAGATTCATTCATTTCAAGGACGCTCTCTCCTGATTTTTGCACGTGTCATATTTGATTTCGAAGTGCCCTTCCATCATTTTTACAGTCGGAATCTTTCACAGGGTCCAATTAGAGTTTCCCTTTAAATTGGGCATTATGCAGTCTTTTCAGCCGCTAATCGTGAACAAGAACAGAAAACTGCAATACATTGCAAATTGTTTTTCATAACAGTAGCGAGATTGACTTCTCTCACGCTGTCGCGATCTGGGGATGGCTACAAACAAGTGAAATATGCGGTTCCTCATTGGACGGGTCGATATCGTTCTCGGCTAGCACTGTGCTGGGCCCGCGTTCGATTCCCGGCCGGCCAATGAAGAATTAGAGGAGTTTATTTCTGGTGACAGAAATTCATTTCTCGGTATAATGCGGTTCGGATTCCACAATATGCTGTAGGTCCCGTTGCTAGGTAACCAATTGGTTCTTAGCCCCGTAAAATAAGTCTAATCCTTCGGGCCAGCCCTAGGAGAGCTGCTAATCAGCTCAGTGGTCTGGTTAAACTAAGGTATACTTGAGTAAAATATGCGCCGAAGTTTCTTCGGCGAAACAGAGTTTTCTGTACAGTGTATAATGCTGTAAGAGCCGCGGCCCATGAAACTTTCAGCTGCGGCCCAGTGGTTGCCTGTCCTATAGCCTTGCCAGGCGCACGATCATGGCTATCTTTAACCTTAAATAAAAGTCTAAGGAACGCTAAATACAGGAATGAACTCATATAAACAAATATATTCAATCCCTGCAGCCACGGCCCGGTGGTGGCTTGTCCTATAGCGGTGCCAGACGCACGATCAAGGCTAAATTTAACCTTAAATAAAAGTCTAGGAACGCTAAATACACGAATGAACTCATATATGCGAATATATTCAATCCCTGCAGCCACGGCCCGGTGGTGGCTTGTCCTATAGCGGTGCCACACGCACGACCGTGGCTAACTTTAACCTTTAATAAAAGTCTAAGGAACGCTAAATACACGAATGAACTCATATAAACAAATATATTCAATCCCTGCATCTTAAAAGTCAGTCACAAGCTCTCCAATAATCTTTCCACTATAAGGCATATCCCACACCATACAAATGGCATTTAGCGAGTGAGCATCGTCCTAGAATAAGATCCGGCTGGGGCTGGAAAGTGATGTGAAAGTGGAATGGAGCGGAATGGAATGGAATATAGAATTTAGGCCAAAGGCCGAGCGCTGGGACCTATGAGGTCATTCAGCGCTGAAACGGAAACTGGGAGTAGAAAGGTTTGAAAGGTGTAACAGGAGGAAAACCTCAAAGCAGTTACACTATGAAACAAATGGATGGCAAGATGGATTTAAGAGAATATGAATGGAAGTACAGTAAAAGGAATGAAAGGGGTTGCAGCTAGGGGCCGAAGGAACGCTGCAATGAACCTTAAGCAACGCCTACAGTGTACCGTGTGAGGTGCACTGACAGCACTGACCCCCCGAAGGGATGCCAGAAAATGGAGAGAGAGAAATGTCCTTACCATGAAGGTAAAATCCCCCCGGGGGGGGGGGGGCATTCTCTCCCCAAAACAGAAATTCCTATTTCGGCAGCGGCTCCAAAGCATAATTAATGAAACAAAACTCACCAACTTGCTTTTACACCAGTAGAATAAATGAACGGAACTCGCTTCCAACACGTTTTCTACAACATTTACTGTATAATGCACAGAATACTCTTCTCTACAACGTTTATTGTATAATGCGCAGAATACCGTTTTCTACAACATTTACTGTATAATGCGCAGAATACCGTTTTCTACAACATTTACTGTATAATGCGCAGAATACCGTTTTCTACAACATTTGCTGTATATTGCACAGAATACAGTTTTCTACAACATTTACTGTATAATGCACAGGATACTCCCTTACCTTACTGCTGATTTTGCAGATACTGCAAATGGGACCCCCTAAATACTCGTGGAAAGCACTGAAGAATCATTCTGAATCTGCAGTAACTTGTGTATTAGTGATTCACGAGCCCAATAATTTGGCATATCTCAATTTCGAAAATTTTGCAGACTTGCAATTTTCAATTTTAGGGCAGTGCAGTATAATCAAAAACCTCTCATACAATTTCGACAAAGCCTTGAATAAAAAATTACACCATATCAACAGGATGATCCGTGCACCAATACAACGACCCAAAGAGGAAAACGAACAAAACGTCTTTTAACTGCAAACACCCATCACTGCTTGACCCTTCGAAGCAAAGACGCAGATGCAGGTTAACATCAGTTGCAATTTATCAGAGAGAGAGAGAGAGAGAGAGAGAGAGAGAGAGAGAGAGAGAGAGAGAGAGACGCGATTGTAATGAAACGTCCCTCAGTTAAGTCCACAAATCCCTTACGATTCAACATGTCGAACACAGTACCTGGACCAACGGAGCTGGACAGATAAGTGAATTACTCCATCTTAGCTCGCCTTCAGTAGTATCTGTTCCCGGTCGCAAATTCCTGAGATGTACAATACGCTAGTACTGCACCAGCCCCGGTTTTTTTGCCATGTCCCTAGGCTAGGTTAGGTTAGATTGGGTTAGATTAGCCCCTAGGTTAGGTTGGGTTAGGTTAGGTTAGGTTAGGTTAAGTTGGTTAGGTTGGGTTAGATTAGCACCTCCAGAGTAAGGTGGCAAATTCCTGAGAGAGATGTATGCTATGCCAGTACTGCACCAACCCCAGTTTATTTTGCCATGTCCCTAGGTTAGGTTAGGTTAGGTTAGATGGGGTTAGGTTAGATTGGGTTATATTAGCCCCTAGGTTAGGTTAGGTTAGGTTAGGTTAAGTTGGTTAGGTTAGGTTATATTAATACCTCCAAAGTAGTTTGGGTGTGGGAAACATAACGAGATTATTTTCAAGAAAATTCTACGGTTAGTTTTTCAGATATGGCGTCCCGCCGTTTTCTGGGAAAGGTCTCGGTACTCGGTTATATCTCGGGAAAATGTTTCCTGGTCCCACAATACAAAAAGCTGTATATGAGCCCCGTTAAGACAAATACTTCGTTACCAAAATTACTGATTTATCGCAAACGAAATTCATAGCAACATTATGATTACTGGGAATACTAAAAGGATTATACAGGTTCTCAGTTCAGACCTAATCTCGAACAGTAGGTCACTTCAACCAACATTTGATGAATATACAATAAAGTTACACACTTCTGATTATGGATATATGATTTTCGAATGCGAATGCAAGACAACAAAAGATGTATATAAAGCTGGCAACATGACTGGATAATGAACAATCTTCCGATCTCGATAAACTTGGAAGGAAGGTTCCCAGCGCCCAAATTCCAGTAACAACCTGACCTGCATAAATCAAACGGGGCGCAATTCGAGCGCACACACGCAAACATCGGAAGAATGCAACTGCAGGCATTTCGAGCTTCCCAGCTATTTCGCACACAGTAAGCAAGCAAGCATGCAAGCATTCCACTGGGTGCGTGTTAAGGTGGGGAAAAATGACTTCGGGATAGCAGCTAACGAACCCTAGCCAAGGCATAGTAGAACCAATCCGACATTTTTTCTTTTTAAACTCGTTGTTTCTGGTCTTCATATCACTCTATCAGTAACTACATATTCTAAACTGTTTGGGCAATTATTCCAATATCTTATATATCAATTACCACAGTGAAGCAAAAAAAAAAAAAAAAAGTAGCGGAAAATCAACGGGCAATATTACAATACGTGCTTGATGGCGCGAGCTAAGCTGCCTACCCCGCTCCCACCCTGGGCGGACAAACAGGCTTGCAGGAAGAGGGCGGATGTGTCACGTCTCCCCTACCCATTTTAAATTTTTCTGTTAAGGTTCAACAAAAAATGGCCACATTCTGCAATTAATTCCTGCAACAGGATCACATTTCCCCGTAACCCGGCTGCATTGTCGTTTTCAGAACAATATACAAATGAGAGACATTGCTCCACAAATCCCATTTCAGTCCATACAATTCCCGTTATCAAGCAACAACGCAATCCCGGGTAACAAGCGACGGTACAAGGTCTATTCTCGTACCAACCCCAGCAACAAAGCGACAATATTGACACAGGGTCATAACTGAGAATTACAGGCGATACGTCGCCCGGCCTAATTTCCGTCTGGCAAGCTTCAGGGGAAACAAACCCTTCCCTGGAACTTTGAAGCACATATTTCATAAAACTTTGTGAAGTCTCGTTTATCAAGATCTACTTACCGAAGTTCCTTCATTTTTCGGCGAATCTTAATCACGCGGTTTTCCTGAACTAGGCTGCCATTAGCGTGATCAGACACAAAAATTGATGGCGGGTGTGAAGCGAATTTAAAACTTTACGTTATAAGAATGCGGAAAGAATCCAAGTATTGAAGTTTGAATCCCATGATTATAGAGAGTGCAAGTCTATTATTTTCTTCGCTTTATTATGGATGTTGCTGCATACCAAGATGTTGTTGTAATGATATAAGTAACGAGTCATGATCCCGTTCCCTTCACGTTCGTATGCATTCCTATATAGGTCCATTTCATTTTTAATCTTATTTGTTTGTTTTTCTCATCTGTGTCTTCTATGAACTTTTGAGCTGAATTTTTCTTTTTATAGCACCTCATTTATTCATGCAATATATATATTATATAATCTAAATGCTACGCATATATATATATATATAATATATATATACACATATATATACAGGTCTTGAGGCTTAAGCCGTGCTATCTCTGAAAAAAAAAAAATACACATTCACAAATGATAAATTTCGCCTAATTTAGAAGCATGCCAAAGCAACGCACCACTTTTTTTTTTACCTCGTCAATTCTTCAAATGTGAAAATGTTAGTAATTCGTTCAAGTAACTCGGCACTAATTTTATTGAAGTATTTAATTATGCAATATGTCATAAAGCAAAGGGTGTAAGGAGGAAGAGAGAGAGAGAGAGAGAGAGAGAGAGAGAGAGAGAGAGAGAGAGAGAGAGAGAGAGAGAGAATTAACACTTTCAAACGCCTGACCCAATATCCCAACCAGTCCCGGCCCTGACCCGTCCACAACCTTTGGATGTGTACAGTACAACCTCAGGATTGAAAAAGAAAAAATCTTTAACTGTACATTCGAGAAAAAAAAAAATGGCACCCATAAACTCTTACACCAGAGAAAACAAGAAATAAAATTCTTTGAGTTCTGCCGTTTGATTTTCACGGCGTCCACGAATCAAACGCCGAGTCCGGTCCCGACAGGGTAGCTTGCATGATGTCACAATACGCCACCTTTCACTTTCGCTTGTAATCCCATCAGGCAGCTACGGCCGCCTTCATCCATCAATACTCTCGTATATCGTTCTGAATCAGTTTTTCCCCGAACCCTTCCGAGATATAAATCAGCCTGCCTACACTCGGGGACAACACATGAAATGCATCAGATCTGACAGCGGCAAACGCTTTGCAGACACAGTAAAAATAAAAAAAATGAAAACTACACGACATAGCCACGATTTTTTTTTTCTTTTTCAAATACTGGCCCATGTATCACGCTGTGGAAAAATTGTGAGGTGGGGGGTTGGAGTAGTCTAGTGAAGGAAAAAGATTGCTGTCACGACAACTGATCCGTAAACAACGAGAAAAAGAGGAATTTAAGTGGATTTCTGACGAAAAAATGTTTCTCTATGATATTTCTAATCAATAACTTGGACTGAATTACACATATGCAAAAAGACACAAAACTGTAAATATACAACACCTAAAGTTTATGTTCAATTAACTGTCTCAGCTTTATAATTATTACAAAAATTAAAGACAGGCACAAACGTGATTTTCACGTAACCATCAAAAATATACATTTAACAATTAGAAGCAAGCGCTGTCATACAATCGAAACTAACAAATCTTTGTATACCTATATGCTATATGTTATATAAGCTATATTTCATTTACTAGAGAACATTTATTTACTTATTTCCCTTCTTAATCATTGGCATTTTGACAATATTAATTCGTCACGACTGGATTACATCCGGAGGAGAGCCGAGAGTCATACATGTATTCAACACGAAGACATTTCTTGACGGAATTAACAAAAATAAATTATAAGACAATAAACTTGAAAATGTATGGATACTTATAAAAGTTTATGATGTACTGCATACTGAAAAAGAACGCTTCTTTTTGACTACCAAGTTTAATACCCACCAGAATGTTAATGCAAATAATTAATGTATAACTACAGATATACAACAATAAGGGATTCCTTCGAAGCACAACGTCTGGCCATCTAATAAGAACTGACTGATTGGCTAGTTTACTTTTTAACAGGCTTAAACGGCAAAGGTGACACATTCGGACCTCGCCACAATGACTGACCTAGTTAGTTCCCCACCATTTACCCTGGAAAAAGTTAAAAGACAAACAGAAAAAAGCGCTCGCCGGCTGCGCGCCTGTGCATGTCCTCAAGAGGTTACAGGAGTGGCAGGACCTATTTCCGGTCCAGCGCCTTTGCTTTCAAGTGAGGAAGGCTGGGGAGAGGGATCCGCCGTGTGATAAGAGATCTTCCCTGTCGAAAATGCCATTAAATCTATACCTTTCTATTCTGGTCCGAAACGCGGTAGTCGCTCACCAAGCTTCCCAGTTCAAATAGAAATATCGGTTATCATGCAATGAAATTCAGATGACGTGAGTTGATGCAATGAGTAAACGCGTACTTGTGTGTGTGTGAGAGAGAGAGAGAGAGAGAGAGAGAGAGAGAGAGAGAGAGAGAATATGACAGTTCAAATAGAAATATCAGTTATCTTATAATGAAGCTGAGATGACTCGAGAGTTGATGCACTGAAATAAACAACTTACTTGAGTGAAACAGAAAGAGAGAGAGAGAGAGAGAGAGAGAGAGAGAGAGAGAGAGAGTATACAGAATATCAAATAAATAGGTATCGGTTATCTCACAATGAAGTTGAAATGACTTGAGCTGATGCACTGAGTAAACGCTCACCTCTGACAGGGAGAGAGAGAGAGAGAGAGAGAGAGAGAGAGAGAGAGAGAGAGAGAGAGAGAGAGAATATACACACTTCAAAACAGAAATATCAGTTATCTCACAATGAAGTTGAGATGACTTGAGTTGATGCACTGAGTAAAAACGTACCTGAACAGAGAGAGAGAGAGAGAGAGAGAGAGAGAGAGAGAGAGAGAGAGAGAGAGAGAGAGAGAGATAATATACACAGTTCAAACAGAAATACCGGTTATCATGCACTGAAGTTGAGATGACTTCTTGAGTTGATGCACTGAGTTAAAGTAAGAACTAGAGAGAGAGAGAGAGAGAGAGAGAGAGAGAGAGAGAGAGAGAGAGAGAATATACACAGTTCAAATTGAAATATCGATCTTACAATGAAGCTGAGATGACTCGAGTTGATACAATGAGTAAACGCTTACCTGAGAGAGAGAGAGAGAGAGAGAGAGAGAGAGAGAGAGAGAGAGAGAGAGAGAGAGAGAGAGAGAGGATATAAACTGTTCTGAAGAGCGAAACATGACTTAATGATCATTTGCAGTTCTCTGTCAATTCAGGTGGCGTTTTGGGTCTACCAGTGACAGTGTCGCATCGAGTGATTGACTGACTGATTATGAAATTTGGGTCTTGAAGACCAAGCGCCGAGCATCGTGTGAATACTTCCCTTTCTTAATTTGACATTCAATCACATTAATCTTACAGACTAACAACAAACAAAGAACCCCAAAGTTGCGTATACTCTACATAAAACCACCACCAACGACCCTCTAGCCGACCACTTAAAAAAAAATTGTGACTACGGTAAACAACATAGCCTACGACAAGCTTCAAAGTTTGTTAAGCCTTAAGGTCACCCGATTCAAGGGGCGCCCTCGAATCAACTTGCACAAGTCTGGACTCCTATTCTTTACCTACTACTGCCTAAAAGAACATGTCATAACACCGTCCACTTTCTGTTTGTTGCGGGCGTTGTTTAGCGTGATTGTCTTCGTGCTTGGAATGACGTCTTTCAGCGCCGAAAGGGAAATTAAGAGTCGAAGGGTCTGACAGGAGAGAATGGAAAGAAATACATAAGAATCAATCCGAACGGAGGTACAGCAAAAGGAATGAGAGGGGTTGCAGCTAGGCGCCGATGGGACGCCGCTACGAGGAAGTCCTTGTGTCTGGGATCACACACATCAACTTTCCAGCAGTAATAACCTTCAGAGAGAATTAGACGAACAGAGTATGGACTGAATATAGAATTTAGGCCAAAGGCCAAGCACTGGGACCTATCAGGTCATTCAGCGCTGAAATGGAAATTGACAGCAAACGGTTTGAAAGGTGTAACTGGAGGTAAACCTTGCAGCTGCACTATGAATCAATTGTTAGGAGAGGCTGGAAAGTAAGTTGAAGAAAGAGAATAAGAAAGGAGGTACAGTAAATGGAACGAAAGGGGTTGTAGCTAGGGGCCGAAGGCATGCTGCAAAGAACCTTAAGTAATGCCTACAGTGCACCGCATGAGGTGCACTGACGGCATTACCCCCCTACGGGATTAACCAAATCAAACTTATCTTAAAATAGTAATCCATGATATCAAAATTCTCATCATTACTACTTAAAGAGGCGCTACATTCATTTACTTAAAAAGTAACATTTTCATATAAAAATAACGACTGTCTTCAAGCGAACTGTTGTTGATTCACGACAAACAGCCACAAAAAAATATCCAGTACAAAGTAACATACAACCTAATTACACTTTTCATAACAAATCTATGTAAAAGAAATCTTTATATTATGCAAATAACAATCTAAGATCATAACAGTGTTTACAAAACAAAAAACAGAGTTAAGGAAAGATAACTGTCTCGACTTCAATACGTGAAACACTAACTACACAACTGCTAAAGCCTCCATGAATGTATCACAGTCTTACAAGCTTCAATTTCTTAGCACGCTTACACAATATATACTTCATTATCTTCGTAGATCTCGTCTGTCATAAAGCACTAATAAAACAATGGTTTACATCAACTGCATTGTTACTATTTCCCCTGCACTACCCATTCACATTTTCCCGCAAAAAGATTGCCTTTCCACTCTCCCCTATCGGCGGGGCTTCGACCGGAATTGCATCTCATCGGAAAAAGAGAGAAAAGAATCATTTAAATCCTGGCAGTTTTTATCCCGAAACGTGACACAAAAATCCAGGTTAAAATTCAATATGAAAGGCTAAAATAATATGAATATATATAAATATATATATATATATATATATATATATATATATATATATATATATATATATATATATAAGGGTTCAAAAGCGCTGGCGAAAATGGAAAGGACAGGATGCAATTTCGGTGCAAAAATTTACGCCGGGAGGACCAGACTCCAATACTCACAAATTACGCCGGAAACACTACTTGCGGGACACTCACCTGGAATGAAAGAGAAAGATATTAATATTTCATCCTATTCAGAGTTTCGTTCATCAAGGACGGAAAGTTGTATCTCATCAAAATCATCACAGACGCACACGAAATATGTATGCGTCTGTAATAACCATAAAGATTCTAATTCTAAGCGGTCTTACCTCAAGTCCTCAACCCAGATTGGGGTGAAATCTCACCTGGGAATAGGGATTTCTTTACTTGCATTCGGGTGTCAAGGATTTTGGCGGACAGCTTGTTCAAAATCTTGCAACAGATGCAAGGTCACAGTGGCCTTCTCAACACATGAAATTACTGAATCTGACAGGCCGACTTAAGATATAACAAGTAAAAAATTCGCCGAAGTTTCTTCGGTGCAATCGAGTTTTCTGTACAGCCGCTACAACGTATAATCAAGGCCACCGAAAATAAGTCTATCTTTCGGTGGTCTCAGTATAATGCTGTATGAGCTGCGGCCCATGAAACTTTAACCACTGCCCGGTGGTGACCTATTCTATATCATTTCCAGAAGCACGATTATGGCTAACTTTAACCTTAAATAAAATAAAAACTACTGAGACTACAGGGCTGCAATTTGGTATGTTTGATGGCTGGAGGGTGGCTGATCAACATACCAATTTGCAGCCCTCTAGCCTTAATAGTTTTTAAGATCTGAGGGCGGACAGAAAAAAGTGCGGCCAGAATAAAGTGCTGACGGACAGACAAAGCCGGCACAATAGTTTTCTTTTACAGAAAACTAAAAACTACCCCAATTCCTGACAATACGATGCACAACAAGCACAGCATAAAAATTCAGACGCCGAAAATAACGGCGCCGCAAAATATCTCCATATACCGAAACCCTTAAAATTTCGAAAAAGGAAAAATCTCTCCCCAAGTATTTACAAAAGGGGATTGATTCCCTCTCCCTACCTCCTTTTTTTATATAGGCTTCCGTACGGCTCGCTCACTGACCCGAAACGCAGGTCAAGGGTGAAACGTGGACGGGAATAAAGTTGTATATTCTTCACAAAGGAAGTTCCTACAGTTTCTACAACTTAAAACCTGAGAAAATATATAAATGTGTCGTCCAATTAGCGATCGGGATACATTCGGTGTTTATGCGGTATGTTAGATGGACAAACGAAACGCATAATATTGCTGATATTATCTAAAATAGTCAAATATTTGTATGGGATCTTCCCCAGATAGTGACCCCTAAGGGTTTTAACCATTATGTATCCATTTTGCGCCGTGTTTAGTACAAGCCCGTTGGGGATGACCGTCAAAACATAAACAAAAGACTGTAAATATCATAAAGATAATGACCCCCAAGAAATATTAGTCCTAGATAACGACCCCCGAAAACCCTTGGGGGTCACTATCTAAGAAAGATCCCAAGAAATATTAGTCCTAGATAACGACCCCCGAAAACCCTTGGGGGTCACTGTCTAGGAAAGATCCCAAGAAATATTAGTCATAGATAACGACCCACGAAAACCCTTGGGGGTCACTGTCTAGGAAAGATCCCAAGAAATATTAGTCCCAGATAACGACCCCGAAACCCTTGGGGTCACTATCTAAGAAAGATCCCAAGAAATATTAGTCCTAGATAACGACCCCGAAACCCTTGGGGTCACTGGAAATAAGGATGACAGGTCAATAACTTATCAAGAAAGTTTCCAACAAGTCAATAATTTGTAAAGTTTCCCATGGAATAATAAAACTTATGAACCAACAAGTCAATAATTTGTAAAGAGAATAAAAATGAACGAGGAAAACAAAGTCTTCCTTTACCTGATCTTGAAGATGCAGCGTCAGCAATTTTATCAAAGTAAACTACGTTGTCTAGCGAAATCGTTTAGCCAAACAGAATTGACTGAGCTGTCATTTTGTTAGTTTTCGGTAAAAGAAAACGATTGAGATGGCTATTTGTCTGTCCGTCTGCACTTTTTCAGTCCGCCCTCAGATCTTAAAAACTACTGAGGCTAGAGGGCTGCAAATTGATATGTTGATCGCCCACCTTCCAATCATCAAACATGCCAAACTGCAGCCCTCTAGGTTCAGTAGTTTTTATTTTTTTTTTTAAAGGTTAGGGTTAGCCATGGATTATGCGTCTGGCAGCGCTTTCTGGAGGTGCCACCAGCACTCCTTCACTTGACCGCATCTGGGGAGCAACTGAGCGCTACCCGGTCGTGACTGAAAGTTTCATACAGCATTATACGCCGTACAGAAAACTCGATTCGGCGCATTTTTTACTTGTTGCCCTCCTCCTCCCCTATTTCTCTTCGAGTCTGGGCTAGACGAGGACATTCGGTTGCCAGTCTTCTGTAAATTCACTAACTATTCACTACCAAAAAAAAAAAACTGTTACCGTGCACTATAACATTTTTCAAAAATTATGAAATGTTATATAAAAGCTAATAATGAAAAAAAAATCCAGCTCAGTTGAAAAAAAAATTAACAAATGGATTTTATTTTCCGATCAAAGAGCAGAAACACGTCAAAAAATGGTTCTCTCAAATGAGCCTGAATTTGTTGAGGCGTTAACGAAGCACAGCAGAATTATCATGGCGTGAGTTACAAACGCACGATAACAATAAAACTTTAGATTTTCAATGTCTAAAAAAGAATGAGTGAACTATGGATCCTTCAAAAAAGGGGAGAGAGAGAGAGAGAGAGAGAGAGAGAGAGAGAGAGAGAGAGAGAGAGAGAGAGAGAGAGAGAAATAAGGGCTTACCAAAAGGTTGGAGCTGACGGAACGAAAAGCCCATGGGAGAAAGGGCTCATTAAATATACAATAATGAAGCGAAAAAAAAAATGGTGATGGAATTCCCAACGGGCAGATGAAGATGGTTCCAAAATAGGATTCCCAGAGGATAGATAGAGATGGTAAAAAAAAAAAAAAAAAAAAATGATACAGAATGCGAAAGAAAACAATAATATTGTAATCACCTCGGTCTTTCTCTCTCCCTCTCTTGTGTGAGAGAGAGAGAGAGAGAAGCTTCTGGAAATAATGTGAATCAATGAACTCCTAAATAAAGAATTGTGTGTGTGTGTGTTCCAGGAAAATAACACATTCGTCTCATATTAAATCCTAAAATAATACCCGAACTGATATGAGGGGAGTTCCACTAATGACGTTGTAAAGCATAACCATTAATTACATTTAGGTCTATCCCTCCCCTATCCTCCACCCCCACTCTCCCCGATCCCCCCCCCACCCCGACCCTTCATAAGTCTGGAGGCAAAATTATGGAGTTTCAGATCATATTAATTAGGCTAACGAGAAATCGACCGGCGGTGAATATTTCTTCGGTGAAAAATGTTTACAAAACCCGAGGAAGCAACTTAATTCCGAATACCGATAAACAACAATAATAATTTCCTTTTAAAATCAAGAGAGCGTTTTCTACTTCGAAGGTCGTTAGATCAGCAAAGCAGCTGATTTTAGTCAGCAATTGGATGAATGGCCGTCGAGAAATGCGAAACGTTGTCGGCGCATACCCGCCTTGAACATCGTAGAAAAAGTTAAGTATACCTTAGTTTAAGCAGACCACTGAGAAGCTGATTAACAGCTCTCCTAGGGCTGCCCCGAAGGATTAGATTTATTTTACGTGGCTAAGAACCAGCTGGTTACCTAGCAACGGGAATTACAGCTTATTGTGGAATCCGAACCACATCATAACGAGAAATGAATTTCTAACACCAGAAATAAATTTCTCTAATTCTTTACTGGCCGGTCGGAGAATCGAACGCGGGCCCAGCAGAGTGCTAGCCGAGGACGATACCAACCAATCCAATGAGGAACTTCTGAACATCCTAGAGTCATTGCATGGGGTAGCAACACACACATACATACATACATACATACATATATATATATATATATATATATATATATATATATATATATATATATATATATATATATATATATATATATATATATATATATTGTATATGTATAAAGGACGTACAATTAGTCGCAGTCACTTACACGCTCCATGAAATAAAACGTAGAATACTTCACTGCTCAAACCTGAAATAACAATCCATCAAATCGATCACAACAAACTTTGGAATCGCAAAGAACGATGGAGGACACTTTTCAACCCAAGATCCAAATAACCATTATTTACAATTACTAAGCCTTCCAACCATTACCTAACCGCATAAAAAAAAGACGAGTTTAAAGTTCAATAAACACGAGAAAAGAAAAAAAATAATGAGCCCTGATTAAGTACTGACGTCTGGGTTAGCGACCTGAGATGCGTGACGTAAATGCGCAGACGGGGCTTACTTTGGTTCCCTGTCTGGCTGGCTGACCTGGTATATCTGGACCGCGGTTCAGCCCACGGTCCAAAGACGGTTCCCGGTACTCCTTCCTTTCCCGAGGCCGGGGAAGGGACGGCTAGCAGAGCATCTCGGATCTTCAAAAATCATTTTCGAACTTTTACCGTATATCGTTACGCTCAGTCAATTTTCATCGACGGCCGCTTCTTAGATTCTGGGAACGCTGAAGTTTCGCCGTAAAAAGGACC
>NC_089761.1:71264378-71284378 GCF_040412425.1 Macrobrachium rosenbergii
CGCAACCCTTACAAAAACAATATGACAAACCCTTACTAATTCCATCCTTCTTCCGCAACGCTTACAAAAACCATATGACAGACCGTTATTAATTCCATCCTTCTTCCGCAAAGCTTACAAAAACAGTATGACAAACCCTCATTAATTCCATCCTTCTTCCGCAACGCTTACAAAAACAATATGACAAACCCTTACTAATTCCATCCTTCTTCTGCAACGCTTAATAGACCAATATGACAAACCCTTAGTAATTCCATCCTTCTTCCGCAACCCTTACAAAAACAATATGACAAACCCTTACTAATTCCATCCTTCTTCTGCAACGCTTAATAGACCAATATGACAAACCCTTAGTAATTCCATCCTTCTTCCGCAACCCTTACAAAAACAATATGGCAAACCCATACTAATTCATCCTTCTTCTGCAACGCTTAATAGAACAATATGACAAACCCTTAGTAATTCCATCCTTCTTCCGCAAAGCTTACAAAAACCATATGACAGACCCTTATTTGAATACCAAGTCCATCTGAATACGCTATAGCTGGTCCTTCTACACTCAATTATACACCGTCAAAATTTAAATTTTCATACATAACTACGATAAAGACGGCCGTAGGGCAGTAATCTAGAACATCCCAAAGAGAAAATGTCCAAATTTTTATTAAGGAAAAGGTCCAAATTCTTTAGATGAAGACTCCAGAACCTCATGGAAGGTGAAAACATCGGTGGAGGCTTCTGCATCAGCCTTAGCTAGTGCGAAGACACTAAGTTCGTAGATTTCATTTTTGAAATACTTCATTTTTGACACGCTCCGTATAGCCTACCCTTGCTCCTTTTCCTGTTACGCCAAAACACGCAGAATGGAACGGCATATGGTGGAGGGACTGTCGTTGGATGGCATCCAGTGGAGGCTACAAATAGATGTCATCCACCCAGTGGAGTGCTACGAATGGATGGCATTCAGTGAAGGCTCTAATAATGGAGGTAATATTAATGGTTCGGTGCAGCGGAGACACTACGAGTGGGTGACATCCACTTCAATGGGAGCGGTTAAAATAGATGAAATCCGATCAATGAAGCGCTATGAATGGATGACATCCAATCCAATGGGAGTGGTTCAAATAGATGAAATCCGACTTCAAACAGATAAAATCCGATCAACGAAGCAATATGAATGGGTGACATCCACCTCAATGGAACCGGATAAAATAGATGAAATCCGATCAATGAAGTGCTATGAATGGATGACATCCACTCCAATGGGACCGGTTCAAATAGATGGAGTCCGACCAATGGGGCGCTATGAATGGATGACATCCACCCCAATGGGAGCGACTAAAATACATTAAATCCGACCAATGCAATGGAACGCTACGAATGGATGGCATCCACCCCAAAAGGACAGGATGAAACACTGTAGATGAAATCCGATCGATGCAGCGCTACGAATGGATGGCACCCACTGGAGGCGCTTCCAACGGATGACATCCAGCGAAGGCACCAGAAATGGCTGGCACCCCACCCACGCACTCGCAGCTTACGCTTATTTCTCCCACTCTCAGCTCAATAATTATCACGCTTCAAAAACAATACAATATATTAAAAACGTCACTAATGAATAAAGGACACAATAACTTTTGAGTTAAGAACATCAGTCACTGAGCAACCGATGTCTATTTACCTTAAATATTATCGTTTACTTATTGATTCTTCGTCATTGCAAGGAGATTTCAGCAGACGAGGGCTTTAAAACGTCATATTGAGAGAGAGAGAGAGAGAGAGAGAGAGAGAGAGAGAGAGAGAGAGAGAGAGAGAGAGAGAGAGAGAGAGAGAGAGAGAGGCTTCGCTGGTCAAAGCATCCACGCTGCAGTAACCCCATCTGGCCGCCTAACCATCGATAAATATTACCATTACAATAAAACCTAGCAAAGCGGCACAGTGCCACGTCGCTGCATGCCCGACTGCCTGCAGGCTGAGCAACGCACATCCAACCGCCCCCAGCCATCCCCGGCCATCCCCACCCGGAGAGACTGAGAGGGAGGCTGATAAAGGCGGAAGATTTAAATTCTCATTTCCATTCACTAGAACCAACTTACTTTACAACACTGAATAAGCAGTAGGCAAAAATCCGAGAGAGAGGCAGGAATGTTAAATAGATTCATTTAATGTTTTTGAGCGTTTTTCCTCTAGTTAAATTTAGTAACAGCAGGCAACGTAAAAGTATTGTGAGAGAGAGAGAGAGAGAGAGAGAGAGAGAGAGAGAGAGAGAGAGAGAGAGAGAGAGAGAGAGACATATTGTGTGTGAGAGAGAGAGAGAGAGAGAGAGAGAGAGAGAGAGAGAGAGAGAGAGAGAGAGAGAGAGAGAGAGATTGTGTGTGTTTGTGTGTGTGTGTGTCTGAGAGAGAGAGAGAGAGAGAGAGAGAGAGAGAGAGAGAGAGAGAGAGAGAGAGAGAGAGAGAGAAATATTGTGTGTGAGAGAGAGAGAGAAAATATTGTGTGTGTGAGAGAGAGAGAGAGAGAGAGAGAGAGAGAGAGAGAGAGAGAGAGAGAGAGAGAGAGAGAGAGAAATTATTGTGTGAGAGAGGGAGAGAGAAATGTGTGTGTGTGTGTGTGTGTGTGTGTGTGTGTGTGTGTGTGTGTGTGTGAGAGAGAGAGAGAGAGAGAGAGAGAGAGAGAGAGAGAGAGAGAGAGAGAGAGATTTAAAAAAACAACAGAAACAAAAACTCATAATATAAACGCAATGAGGCGGCATGGCATGATGAATTCTGACTCTAGAAAAAAACATGAGCTGCGATAAACAGGGAGAGAGAGAGAGAGAGAGAGAGGAAAAACAGAAAAACGTAAAAGTGAAAAACGCAAAAAGCTAAGTCGCGATATCGGAGAACCTCATGGAAATCATTCGCTCTCTATTGGCAACAACAATCCCGGCGCTAATTTCCCACAATTTCCATTGCAATGAGGCATTTCTCACCGCTCCATTTTGCGCTTCACAAACCAACCACGTCATGTTTCGCTGAACATTCACTGCGTTTTGCGCTAACTTCGCCCTTTACTACGCTTATATACATACGAGTATACATTCAGATAACAGGATGTATAAGTACACGTAACCTCGCCAGCACACATGCACAATATACATACATACATACATACATACATACATACATATATATATATATATATATATATATATATATATATATATATATATATATATATATATATATATATATATATACATACACAGTACATACATATATATATACACATATTAAATATGTACACACACAATATATATATATATATATATATATATATATATATATATATATATATATATATATATATATATATTATTTTTATTTTGGGGATTTGAACCAGTGTTTTGCTAAGGTTGGAGAACAGTTTAGCGGGCTGTGCTAGGTGACTTACATGCAAAGGTGAATGCCACTCAAAGAGACGGATTTAATGGCAGATAGTATGAGGGTCCTTGCTGACATCTATTTGGAAAGGGACTAGATTGTTGGAAATACAAATTACCATAACAAAGCATACACAATTACACCTGAGGATGAGAAAATAGCGAAGAAAAGTTTGTTAGACTATTAGCAGAGTGGATGGAATTGAACTGAATGTAGAATTTAGGCCACAGGCCAGGCGCTGGGATCAAAGAGGTCATTCAGCGCTGGAACGGAAAATGACAGTAAAGGGTTTGAAAGGTGTCACGGGAGGAAAACCTCGCAGTTGCGCTATGAATCAATTGTTAGGAGATGGTGCAAAGTAAGATGGAAAATATGAAAGGAGGTACAGTAAAAGAAACGAAAGGGATTGCAGTTAGGGGTCGAAGGCACGCTGCGAAGAACCTTAAGTAATGCCTACAGTGCACCGCACGAGGTGCACTGCGGGCACTACCCTCCGTGAGGGGTGGGTGGATGGAAAAGCAGGCCGATTGATACAATGGCAGGAACTGTGACTGGTGGTATTTCTGATCATTATTTGGTGGAACCAAAAGTTCAATTGGATTCAAGTTGAAGCTGGTGTTGTACAATCAAGGCCACCGAAAATAAATCTTTCAGTGGTCTCGGTGTAATGCTGTATGAGCCGCTGCCCATGAAATATTAACCACGACTCGTTTGTGGCCTAACCTATATCGTTGCCAGACGCACGATCATGGTTAACTTTAACCTTAAACAAAATAAAAACTACTGGGGCTAGAGGGCTGCAATTTGCTATGTCTGATGATTGCATGGTGGATGATAATCATATGAATTTGAACCCCTCTAGCCTCAGTAGTTTTTAAGATTGAGGGCGGACAGAAAGTGAGGACGGACAGACAAAGCCGGCACAATAGTTTTCTTTTCCAGAAAACTAAAAGACTTTCACGAAATAAAAGCTTACAAAGCATTCCCCGATCTTCTTCGCTCGTTCCCACAAATAAAGAGAGGAGCTATAATCATTGGTAGCAAAAATCAGCGGATGCATAAAATCAGGGCGGAACATCCAAAGACCGAAATAAATTCCGGAGAGCCAATTTGGGTTTTTCAGTTCTTGTGAAGCCAATGCGCCCATTTTTAAGGTACACTGACAATATTGCAGATTCGCACGGAACTCGGATGCCTAATTTTGCAGCCACAATACAAGCGCGCAAGCATTTCCACTTACAACCCACACTACAGGCACACATGCATTGCCATTTAATTACGAAGTATAACAAAGAAAGCGACACCAAAGCGTGTCATCAGGAATACATGAGTTACAAAAATCAACACATCACAGATAATAGCGTAATTTTACTATAAGCTCAATCTATACCATTTCTGAAAAAAAAATCGGAATCATAAAAAAAATCTGAACGAAAGTAACATGAAAAACAAACAAGTGAAAAATGCGCCGAAGTTTCTTCGGCGCAATCGAGTTTTCTGTACAGCGCAAAATCAAAGCCACCGAAAATAGATCTACCTTTCGGTGGTCTCGGTATAATGCTGAATGAGCCGCCGGCCATGAAAATTTAACCACAGGCCGGTGGTGGCCTATACTATATCGTTGCCAGAAGCACGATTATGGCTAACTTTAACTTTTAATAAAATCAAAACTACTGAGGCTAGAGGGCTGCAATTTGGTATGTCTGATGACTGGAGGGTGGATGATCAACATACCATTTTGCAGCCCTCTAGCCTCAGTAGATTTTACGATCTGAGGGCGGACAGAAAAAGTGGGACAGAAAAACGTGCGGACAGAAAAAAGAGGCACAGAAAAAAGTGCGGACAGAAAAAAGAGGCACAGAAAAACGTGCGGACAGAAAAAAGAGGCACAGAAAAAAGTGCGGACAGAAAAAAGTGCGGACAGAAAAAAGAGGCACAGAAAAAAGTGCGGACAGAAAAAAGAGGCACAGAAAAACGTGCGGACAGAAAAAGAGGCAGAAAAAGTGCGGACAGAAAAAGTGCGGACGGAAAAAAAGGCACAGAAAAAGTGCACAGAAAAAGAGGCACTTTGCGGACAGAAAACAAAAAAGTGCGGACTAAAAAATAGGTAAGAAAAACGTGTCCAGAAAAAGAGGCCAGAAAAAGGAACGAAAAAAAACGGACAAAAAAAAGCCCCGGACAGAAAATAAGCAAAAAAGTGAGATGGACAGAAAAAGTGCGGCCAAAAAAGAGGCACAGAAAAAGTCTGAAAAAGAGGCATAGAAAACGTGCGGACAAAAAAAGAGGCAAGAAAAAGTGCGGACAGAAAAAAAATCAAGGACCATAAAAAGTGCTCCCATATTACTTTTGCGGACAGAAAAAGAGGCACAGAAAAAGTGCGGACAGAAAAAGAGGCAAAAAAAAGAGGCACAGAAGTAGTTATCATTGGACAGAAAAAGAGGTTTTGAAAAAGTGCGGACAGAAAAACGTGGGACAGAAAAAGAGGCACAGAAAAAAAGAGGCAGGGAAAAAAGTCACAGAAAAAGAGGCTCAGAAAAAGTGCCAGAAAAAGTGCGGACAGAAAAGAAGAGGCACATAAAAGTGCGGACAGAAAACGTGGGACAGAAAAGTGTGGACAGAAAAGTGCGACAGAAAAAGTGACAGAAAAGAAGAGGCTGCAAAAAGTGCGGACAGAAAACGTGGGACAGAAAAAGTGTGGACAGAAAAAGTGCGGACAGAAAAAAGTGCGGACAGAAAAAAAGGGACAGAATAAAGTGCGGACAGAAAAAAAGGGACAGAAAAATGTGCGGACAGAAAAAAAAGAGACAGTAAAAAGTGCGGACAGAAAAAAAGTGCGGACAGAACAAGTGCGGACGGACAGACAAATCCGTCACAATAGTTTTCTTTCCAGAAAACAAAAAAATCGCTAATAAATATAACGTGACATGTCCAACGCCGCCAGGGAACGAAAATAAACAGTCAAATTAAAGCCCCACATGTATAAAATAAGCAAACGAGATGGACTGACAACGCGCTTGCAAATCTGAAACTACGCCAGGCAACACTTTCAATAAAATCACGGACCATAAACCCAGCTCCCATATTACTTTTTTATTTTCATTTTTCATTCCCTTTTTTGGTAACAAGGACAAATATTGGAGCAGTAGTTATCATTGCAGCTGCGGTTTTATTTGAGTTTAGCACCGGGGACGAAATTGTCGTCCACTGCTCGTAAACAGTCATCTCTTATCTAGTCCAGATTACCGAAGACTGCAAATGTTTTGAGAGAGAGAGAGAGAGAGAGAGAGAGAGAGAGAGAGAGAGAGAGAGAGAGAGAGAGAGATCTTATGAATAGTGAGGTGAGGATTACTTTGTCAGCGTCGTCCTGTTTTGATAGTAT
Source organism: Macrobrachium rosenbergii (assembly GCF_040412425.1). Taxonomy (NCBI): domain Eukaryota; kingdom Metazoa; phylum Arthropoda; class Malacostraca; order Decapoda; family Palaemonidae; genus Macrobrachium; species Macrobrachium rosenbergii. The sequence goes on from NC_089761.1 coordinate 71,271,183, forward strand.
ACAATTTGAAAGAGTATTGAACACTTGACGTCCATGTTCTCTCTCTCTCTCTCTCTCTCTCTCTCTCTCTCTCCAAACCTTCACCGCAAGCTACGACCAACACCAGTCAACTAACAGCACGGTGCGTAATTCACTGCCTAATTCAACGGGTGCAGTATTACCTCTCATCTTTCAGTTCGGGATTCGAACACCAATCACTCAGTTCGTGAGCCAATCTCACTGCCACTAGCTACAAGAGGGAGAGACGGGGTTTCAAATTAACAATTCTTGCCAAGGTGACTGTGTCAACTACATTATATACATATATACATATACATATATATGTATATATATATATATATATATATATATATATATATATATATATATATATATATATATATATATACATACATAAATATATACAATCAATTGTTAGGAGAGGGTGGAAAGTATGATGGAAGAAAGGGAATGCGAAAGGAAGTTCAGTAAAAGGAATGAATTGGGTTGCCGCTTAGGGGCGAAAGCACGCTGCAACGAACCTTAAGTAATGCCTACGGTGCATCGCGTGAGGTGCACTGACGGCACTAACCCCCTACGGGGACGAATACCATAGTGGCGCAAGAACTCTTTAAATTCCGTATACTGCTACAAAATACGTTTTAACACAAACATATGTGGAACTTATTTTTTAAACCAGATGTTCACCTCCACAGTTTTTAATAGTTTCTGAGACGCACGTGTTAATATTATCTCGATAGCTACCACATCAAGTGACCTTACTTTGGTACCAATTCCCAATCGTCAGGTTTTGTTTTCTCATTCCATAATCCGCACTACATTCTAGTTGCTATACGAAATGCTCTTTCACTTTCTACTAAAATCACCTCTGAAATGACTCAGTCCTAACTCGGCGCTTTTATGATCTTTATAGTTCCTCGTTGGACGATTCGGTAGAGTTCTCGGCTAGCACTTTGCTAGGCCCGAGTCCGAGTCTCCGGCCGGCCAATGAAGAATTAGAGGAATTTATTTCTGGTGATAGATATTCATTTCTCGCTATAATGTGGTTCGGATTCCACAATGAGCTGTAGGTCCCGTTGCTGGGTAACCAATTGGTTCTTAACCACGTAAAATAAGTCTAATCTTGTTAACCAGCTCAGTGGTCTGGTTAAACTAAGCTAAACTTAACTTTTTCTTTCACTTTCTGTTAAAACCAGCTCTGAAATGACCCCATCATATAACTCGATGCTTTCCCACCATCTTTACAAAAAAAATCCTACCCAGCGTTGACTGTCTTCTTCAGAAATCATTATTCCTCCATCCCTCCTTTTTTTAGTCATTTTCCTCTTTTCATTGTCACCCAAGGATATTTCTTTTAAAGGTTCTGTGGGCTACCCTCGCAAGAATGCTGCTAATCACTGAATGCATGGCTTTGTCTGCATCAACCGCCTGTTTTTCCAGAACCTCTCTCTGATTTCTTCTGCGCCTTCATTTACCTTAGGATCCAGACTTGAATATTTTGCATGTTCTACTGATCAACTGAAGACGCTTCTCATTGGTACGCAAAATCGAAGCAGTTCTATAAGAAGTTTGCCTTGAAAGCATTAATAAGTTCTAAGAATGTGCTCTCTCTCTCCCTTTCTCTCTCTCTCACCGCTCCCCCTCTCTCTCTCTCTCTCATCATCTCTCTCTGCAATCACATAGACGCGCGCACACATACAGACACACACACACACTCTATCTCTCAACATCCCTCCCCTCTCTCTCTCTCTCTCTCTCTCTCTCTCTCTCTCTCTCTCTCTCTCTCTCTCTCTCTTTACCCACACACGCACGCAAACACACACACACCTCATAATTAAGACATGACCACAACAGAACGACAAATAAGGAAATTAGGAAGTGCAGGGAATGAGCAAAAATAGAACCTTTGCCAACCAAGCCCAGGGGACGGGGTTCACTCTGAATGACGCCTCAAGAACTAGCAGACAGAGGTCAAGTAGATCGGTAAATGGCGTTCCTTGTCAACGATGACGATGGTCCGTCTGTCCTGGGGGGGAAAATCGCTATACACACACTTACCGCGCACAAGAACTCATACAATTCATCCACTTACGGAAGAGTCTGTCACAATCGCGGCTTTATCAGTAGATAAACAATAGGAAATTCACAAAATATAATAGTAATATTAATCAGTGGAGAAGGAATACTGGACAATTAACAATATCTGTCATTCATTTGAGTTACACAAAGTAACAAGCGGGTATTTATATGTATGTATGTATGTATGTATGTATGTATGTAAGGACTGGGTTATGAGCGACATACTGGCTGGGTGTTAACTGGTTTATTGGTTGTTCCTTACTGAGATGAATGTACAGAATCTTGGAAGATATTGACGCGTGCGAGCGGTCATGTAGCGTCTACACACAGACAGGTAAAACGGACATAAAAGGTTCAGACATCTGTGTTTGTCGGCAGACAAACAGATGGCGATATCAAGATTAACATATGGTGATGAAACATACATCAGTGGAAGGGTCATTCTACATATGGCCAATTGCATGAGATTCAAGACAGATTAATGGATACAATGCAATAGCATAATAAATGTAAATGGAGAGACCTATATATATAACATATGAGTACATGATTATGCTTGCATGGCATGCATAGTATTGTACATACGTTAAGACAACAATAGGAGAAAACAGACGGAAATATTGTATGGTTGAAATCGCGTTCCTGTAGAGAAAGAAAACGAGACGCTACTATGATGACGATCGACGAACACACGAATACGTGTTTGGAAGAGACAGCGTCGGGGCTCTTATATATGTATGTATGTATGTATGTGTGTATATATATATATATATATATATATATATATATATATATATATATATATATACTATATATATATATATATATATAGTATATAATATATATATATATACTCACAGTATCAGCATATCTAAGGCAGCAGGCCTCGATTACCTACTCTGATTCGAAGGTGAACGCGAGAGAAAATTGTAAACAGTTTTATGAAAGGTACACTTATAATCATCAATTCCCTTTGCTGTAGGGTGTACCCGAGATAAAGTGAATTCCATATTAGGGGGTATTTGTGGCTTACACACTGAGACTGATAAAAAGTTCCGTGAAATATTTTAAAAATTATATATACATATATTATATATATACTGTATGTATATATATATATATATATATATATATATATATATATATATATATATATATATATATATATATATATATATATATATATATACTGTATATATATCAATTGTCTGGACTGGATTATATTCTAAAACCTTCTCGTACAAAGACATAATGAGTTTAAATGAAAGTTTAGGCAGTGCGATGGCAACTCATCTTAAAAAAAAAAAAAAAAAAAAAAAAAAAAAAAAAACGCGCTATCGAGTTTTCTGTACACCGTATAATGCTGTATGAAACTCTCAGCTGCGGCCTATGAAACCATCAGCCGCGGCCCATGAAACTTTCATCAGCGGCCCAGTGGTGGCATTTGCTGTTGGCACCTATATATAGCGGTGCCAGACGCACGATCATGGCTAACTTTAACCTTAAATAAAAACTACTGAGGCTACAGGGCTGCAATTTGGTGTTTGATGATAGGGGGGTGGATGATCAACATACCAATTTGCAGCCCTCTAGCCTCCTCAGTAGTTCTTAAGATCTGAGGGCGGACAGAAAAAGTGCGGACAGAAAAAAGAAGCTGACGGACAGACACAGCCGACACAATAGTCTTCTGTTGCAGAATAACAAGGGAATAATCTTTCCTCAATGTGTTCACTATAGCAGAAATAAAAAATAAAAGCCCCAAAATACAAAATAAATAAAAGAAAAAATGCGTTATCTTTGACAAGGAGTCAGGACGAGTTTTCGTCACCGAGAAGAAACGATAAAATCAGGGAAAATCAAACGCAATGAAAAGAAAAATCACGAAGAAAGAAAGTGGTGAACGAAACCAAATAACATTTTGAAATTGCCTTTCCAAAAAAAAAAAAAAAAAAAAAACGTGGAGTCCTCACAATAAAAAAAAAAAAAAACGATAAAACAATACACGCAAGTCATGCTCCCCATTCGAAAGATTACAACCGGGGGAGAAAAATAGCAAAATACCTTTCGACACTTGGAGGAATTAAACCGAGGCTGGTGACACCGGAGAAGGACCCTTGCAGCCATTTGCGTCGTTCCCTTTAATGCCGCAAATCTGGCCCAGAAATACGATGCAATTGGTTTCGCCACATACACACACCCCCCGACTTCAACGAACAGAGGTCAGCGGAGAAAGAGAGAGAGAGAGAGAAAAAAGAGAAATTGCCAAAAAGTTTATACTCCTGTCGACCAAAGAGCAGTTCCCATTCTACCGAACCTCTGTCACATTCGCGTCATACTGGAATGAAATCTGCAGTTCTATACAGTTCTTGAATGAGAGACAAAAATAACGGCAGTGGCAGTTGGTACTCGGGCCCTTGGGCATTAGCGTGACAAGCCGTGAGGACAGCCCCGAGAGATTTGCCTGGAACCTGAAGGCTTGCACGTGTTGGAGTCAAGAACACCAGTGGGGAAAGTTAATATAAATATACACAAAAAACTATATATATATATATATATATATATATATATATATATATATATATATATATATATATATATATATATATATATATATATATATATATATATATATCTCACAGTATCAGCATATCTAAGGCAGCAGGCCTCGATTACCTACTCTGATTCGAAGGTGAACGCGAGAGAAAATTGTAAACAGTTTTATGAAAGGTACACTTATAATCATCAATTCCTTTGCTGTAGGGGTGTACCTAGATAAAGTGAATTCCATATTAGGGTATTTGTGAAAGCTTACACACTGAGACTGATAAAAGTTCCATAAATATTTTAAAATTATATATACATATATTATATATATACTGTATATATATATATATATATATATATATATATATATATATATATATATATATATATATATAATATATACTGTATATATATCAATTGTCTGACAGGATTATATTCTAAAACCTTCTCATACAAAGACATAATGAGTTTAAATGAAAGTTTAGGCAGTGCGATGGCAACTCATCTTAAAAAAAAAAAAAAAAAAAAACGCGCTATCGAGTTTTCTGTACACCGTATAATGCTGTATGAAACTCTCAGCCGCGGCCTATGAAACCATCAGCCGCGGCCCATGAAACTTTCATCAACGTCCAGTGGTGGCATTTGCTGCTGGCACCTATATAGCGGTGCCAGACGCACGATCATGGCTAACTTTTAACCTTAAATAAAAACTACTGAGGCTACAGGGCTGCAATTTGGTGTTTGATGATAGGGGGGTGGGTGATCAACATACCAATTTGCAGCCCTCTAGCCTCCTCAGTAGTTCTTAAGATCTGAGGGCGGACAGAAAAAGTGCGGACAGAAAAAGTGCGGACAGAAAAAAGGAGCTGACGGACAGACAAAGCCGACACAATAATTTTCTGTTACAGAATAACAAGGGAATAATCTTTCCTCAATGTGTTCACTATAGCAGAAATAAAAAATAAAAGCCCCAAACTGACAAAATAAATAAAAGAAAAAATGCGTTATCTTTGACAAGGAGTCAGGACGAGTTTTTCGTCACCGAGAAGAAACGATAAAATCAGGGAAAATCAAACGCAATGAATAGAAAAATCACGAAGAAAGAAAGTGGTGAACGAAACCAAATAACATTTTGAAATTGCCTTTCCAAAAAAAAAAAAAAAAAAAAAAAAGGAACGTGGAGTCCTCACAATAAAAAAAAAGCGATAAAAACAATACACGCAAGTCATGCTCCCCATTCGAAAGATTACAACCGGGGGAGAAAAATAGCAAAATGCCTTTCGACACTTGGAGGAATTAAACCGAGGCTGGTGACACCGGAGAGGGACCCTTGCAGCCATTTGCGTCGTTCCCTTTAATGCCGCAAATCTGGCCCAGAAATACGATGCAATTGGTTTCGCCACATACACCCCCCGACTTCAACGAACAGAGGTCAGCGGAGAGAGAGAGAGAGAGAAAAGAGAATTTGCCAAAAAGTTTATACTCCTGTCGACCAAAGAGCAGTTCCCATTCTACCGAACCTCTGTCACATTCGCGTCATACTGGAATGAAATCTGCAGTTCTATACAGTTCTTGAATGAGAGACAAAAATAACGGCAGTGGCAGTTGGTACTCAGGCCCTTGGGCATTAGCGTGACAAGCCGTGAGGACAGCCCCCAGAGATTTGCCTGGAACCTGAAGGCTTGCACGTGTTGAGTCAAGAACACCAGTGGGGAAAGTTATTAATATAAATATACACAAACTATATATATATATATATATATATATATATATATATATATATATATATATATATATATATATATATATATATATATATATATATATAATAACTGGATGGTATCTTGCGGCGATATTTATTCACTTATCGTGAATAAATATCTCCGCTAGGTGCCATCCAGTTTTAATGAGGTCATGTCAGTAACCGTATTAATGCACAGAACAGCTGTGTAAGTGATAATATATATATATATATATATATATATATATATATATATATATATATATATATATATATATATATATATATATATATATATATATATATATATACAGTATATATATTATGTAGGTATGTATGAATGTATGTATACACCCAGCAATTATTTTTAGGACGAACTCGCTAGTCCCAGACCGTATCCCCCAAGCAACGAACCTTTAAAATAGACTTAGAAGACTAAACTATTAGTTTCAAGATGCGCTGGCTGCGTTAACAGGCACAATGAGTTTCACTTTTCAGTCAACTACGGACGGGAAATCGAACCCACTAATATTCCTCGCAGGGCTGGCGGCAAGCGTTCTGAAAAGTGTTAAAACACTTTCCAATTCCAGGTGCTGCAATGGAAGAACGTGTTAAGAACAATACTCAGCTTCAAGAAACTGTTCAAAAAAGGAACGCTCCCAGCAGCGGTAACATATAACAAAATGGGCATTAATGGCCGACCCGAAAGTACCACTCACAGACCTCTGAATGACCTGACCTGACATCATTTGAGGGGAGACAATACGCCACGAATAGAATTTCAGTTCTTTGGGCATTTGGCAATGCTACATAATTTTCTGTTCATCTGTGCAATTGCACTTTACACGACGTTTGTGTCGACTTTATGAAATGACTCGCAGAAGTACACTTTCCATATTTATTAACATGTCTACTGCTTCTCTGCAGTAATCTATTGGCTCATTACTCGAGTTACTTAATGAATTGAATTGAATATACAATTTAGGCTAAAGGCCAAGCACTGGCACCTATGAGTTCATTCAGCGCTGAAACGGAAATTGACAGTAAAAGGTCTGAAAGGTGTAACAGGAGGAAAACCTCGCAGTTTCACTATGAATGAATTGTTACGAGAATGTGGAAAGTAAGATGGATGGAAGAAAGAGAATATGATAGGAGGTACAGTAAAAGGAACGTAAGGAGTTGCAGCTAGGGACCGAAGGCACGCTGCAAAGAATCTTAAGTAATGCCTACAGTGCACCGCATGAGGTGCACTGACGGCGCTACCCCCCTACGGGAAGTTACTTAATGAACTCTTTACTATCACGCAAGACACGAATTCCCAGGACGACTTATCGTCCCGACAAGTCAATTACGAATCTAATCGCCGCTTATAATACCCCAAATCAAATGCTAATTATATATCATTATTATTAGTGTGCAGAGCGAATTTATTTCTTACGACCTGTTGTCAATCCCTTTGGAAGCAATCTGTCGTAGGCGTCAATCCTCCAAATCTCTCTTTTCTTGACTTAACATCAGATAGCTGTACATATTATAATCCCTTAGTTTTCTTTTCCGTTTCGTCTCTTACAATCTCATCCTTACGAGATGAGTTACGAACTTATCAAGCTATCTGGCAGCTCCATTTAAAGTACCCGGTAGTTCTGCACGAGTTTGCTGCGTATAGAAAATTTACTTTAAGCGACTCGGAAACGAAGCTGTCGCAAAAGAAAATCTTCTACAAGTTATTTTGCAAAAAAAAATAAATAAATAAAAATATATGTATATATGTGTATGTATATATATATATATATATATATATATATATATATATATATATATATATATATATATATATATATATATATATATATTACACCGTTTACCAAGCCTAACAAGCGTTCTGGGTGCGTATATCTTCACAAACTTGAAGGTACTGCACATTGGAACCATTTTACCAATCTATAATAATAAAATCCGAGAGGATCCGATTTTGTTTGTCCTCCCCCGAAAACCGGTTTGTCCGCCCCCACCCAGGTAGGGGAACGGGAGGGCAGGGGAGACATCCACCCTTCTGCTGCAAACCTGTTTGTCCGCCCCGTGTGAGGGCGGGGTTAAGTAGTGGATCGGGAGGGTAGGGGAAACATTAGCCCCGGGGTTCCAGCACGCATAGCTCGCACCAACAAGCTTGTATTTTCAATAAGCTCTAAGCTCTGTAGGTGCTTTCCACTTCTTAACGCTTCCTGGAGGAACTGTTATGACATGATATCTAAATACGATAAATTTACATGACATAATATCTAAATACGATAAATTTACATGACAGATATCTAAATACGATAAATTTACGATATATCTAAAATATGATAAATTCACATGACATAGATATCTAAATACGATAAATTTACGTGTCATAGATGTCTAAATACGACTAAGATATATTAAAACCATATAAGCATAACTATAGTCAAATTCCGCCTAGTCTCGACCAAGATTATATCATAAGGTTTTTAAATAACTTAAAAATGTCATGAAAAATACTATTCTTTGTTAAAGTGATTTGCATTGTTAGCAAAAACTGTTTATACATACATACACACATAAGGTTTTTAAATAACTTAAAAATGTCATAAAAAATACTATTTTCTGTTAAAATCATTTGCATTGTTAGCAAAAACTGTTTATACATATATATATATATACACATATATATATATATATATATATATATATATATATATATATATATATATATATATATATATATATATATATATATATATATATATATATATATATATATATATATATATATATATATACACACACACACACACATATATATATATATATATATATATATATATATATATATATATATATATATATATATATATATATATATATATATGAATGAGGAGATATTACCGAGCCTCTATTCCTCCTCCGTTTGACCGATCTGACATCGTAGTATTATAGACCGCGTTGATCCCGACCCTGTCAGCAAAAGGAGGTCTGATCCCGATGCCACAGCTGACATTCGACATTTTCTCGAAGTCTTTTTCCTCTTGCCTATGTCCAGACACAGACGGAAGGAATGGAGGAAAGAAGGAAGGAAGGAGTGGAGGAAGGAAGGAATTAAGGATGATGGCCTGTTCTACATAGCGTTGCTAGACTCACGATCCTGGCTAACTTTAACCCTGAATAAAATAAAAAGTACTGAGGCTAAAGGGATGGAATTTGGTATGGTTGATGCTTGGGCTGTGGATGATCAACATATCAATTTGCAGCCCTCTAGCCTCAGTAGTTTTTAAGATCTGAGGGCGGACAGAAAAAATGCGGACGGACGGACAAAGCCATCTCAATAGTTTTCTTTTACAGAACACTAAAATCGATTTGGAATTTCTATATGCTTGAAATCTAAATTTAATTTTGTGTTCATTATATTTACTTGAAAATTCTCCCATCAATTTCCGTAGAAACCGAAATCCACTATATATTAATAGCAACACTCAATTCATGATTTCTATGTCCATGCAAACTAAATTCCAACAAGTATTTATGGTAACGCTCTCACAAACTGTTCCGTCAATTAGAGAATTCCATATTCTTAAACACTACACTTATTAATGTCAACTTACTCAGTGAATGTTTGATTAATTCGAAGCCTAAATATCCTTGAAACACAAATTTCAATGTGCATTTAAGATGACTTACTAAATTGTTCAACCACTCTAGTTACATACATACATTTATGACTGCCAAATCAATGCGATATTCTTAAAAATCGAGGTGCAATATATTCATCCATTTTTTTTATTTGACACTGACAGTAAATATCGGCATCCAATATCACCGAAGATTTTATCTGCTATTTCTATCATTTGATTTTTTTGAGCCGACGGTAAATATCCGCAGCCGATGTCTCTGAACCTGACCGTGATTGGCGGAAGCTCATACAGCCCACCATCCACCAGCCAATCAGAAGCAAGATAAAGGGATCTTTCCTAGACAGTGACCCCCCAAGGGTTTTAAACCCGCTATGTATCGACCTTTGCGGCGTGTTTAGTACAAGCCCGTTGGGGATGACCGCAACAACATAAACAAAAGACTTTAAATACCATAAAGATTATGACCACCAAAAATATTAGTCCTAGATAACGACCCCCGAAATCCCTTGGGGGTCACTAGCTAGGAAAGATCCCAAATGAATTAGTGATATACCTTTTTTATGCTGCAATTTCCCTTATATTGACTACTTATTCCACACTCGATTCGGAACTGTTAACATTATTATTATTATTATTATTATTATTATTATTATTATTATTATTATTATTATTATTATTATTATTATTATTATTTCGGTAAATTTAGACAAATTTGTAAATCAGCGATGTAGGCTACGACTTGATGTATGTCTTGATACTCAAATAACTTTGTATAAAGATAATCATAACTTACATGACTGTACCAATCTCCTAGTACATCGTAACTTCAACACCCAAATAAACCTTTGTGCTTTTTATCCTAGATAAATCATAAGCGCTTTACATTCAGTAACATTCAAATCTATCTCTTTTCCCATAGGAAGCGCCACACTGCCTCTGCAAAGTTAGAAGTACAAAATAAAACTGAAACTTGTCAATATCCGTTCTTCAGCAAATAACACCCAAAGCTATATCAATCAAAAATTCTCCTAAAAAAGTAGCAACAGTGCTCATGGGGAAAAAAAAAAATCTATCAAGCATGGTTCAAAGTTAGAGGCCTCTCCGGTTTTGTATTTTGTAACACTAAATGCTATCTGCAATATTTTCCGTAGAACGTATAATCCTGTATGAAACTCTCAGCCGCGGCCCAAGAAGCTCTCAGCCACTACCCGGTGGTGGCCTGTGTTCTTGGCACCTATTGCGGTGCCAAATACACGATCATAGTTAACTTTAACCTTAAATAAAAGCAAAACTACTGAGGAGGCTAGAGGGCTGTAATTTATGTCTGATGATTGGAGGGTGGATGATCAACATACCAATTTACAGTCCTCTAGCCTCAGTAATTTTTAGGATCTGAGGGCGGACAGGAAAACTGACCACGGAGAGACAAATCGCCATCTAAACAGTTTTCTTTGACAGAAAACTAACAAGCATGATACGAAGTTAAGACCGCTCGGGGATATACCAAGGGTCGAGCTTGCATTTGCATTAACCCAATGCGGATTATTGGCTAATGTTCGACTGGCAGCCTTGAAGTTACAATAGACGGTACCTTTGTGTTCGGCTCTGGGTTAACACATGCATCGTCTTTCTAAGCAGTGCTCAGTTGAGTCAATACATGTATCGCCTTTGTAAGCAGTACTCAGTTGAGTAAATGCAAGTATCGTCTTTCTAAACAGTGTTCAGTTGAGTTTTATACATGTATCGTCTTTCTAAGCAGTGCTCAGGTTGAGTTTTATAAATGTATCGTCTTTGTAAGCAGTACTCAGTTGAGTCAATGCATGTACCGTCTTTCTAAACAGTGCTCAGTTGAGTTTTATACCAAGCAGTGCTCATTTGAGTTTATACATGTATCGTCTTTCTAAGCAATGCTCAGTCGAGTTTATACATGTATCGTCTTTCTAAGCAGTGCTCAGTTGAGTCAATACATGTATCGTCTTTCTAAGCAGTGCTCAGTTGAGTAAATGCATGTATCGTCATTCTAAGCAGTGCTCAGTTGAGTCAATACATGTATCGTCTTTCTAAGCAGTGCTCAGTTGAGTAAATGCATGTATCGTCATTCTAAGCAGTGCTCAGTTGAGTCAATACATGTATCGTCTTTCTAAGCAGTGCTCAGTTGAGTAAATGCATGTATCGTCATTCTAAGCAGTGCTCAGTTGAGTACAACATGTATGTCTTCCTAAGCAGTCCTCAGTTAAGTAAATACATGTATTGTCTTTCTAAGCAGTGCTCATCTGAGTAAATACATGTATCGTCTTTCTAAGCAGTATTCAGTTGAGTATGAACCGTTCGCTCTATAGATAAAACAAAGGTTTACCTTGCATAACACTATCCTTCCTTGAACCAATACTTTGCTCATCTGTTCCTTAGAAGAGCATAAAAGGCCTCCTACAAACAATTTTTTCCTTGAAAATTCATTCCTTGAAACAGTTGTTATGATCTTGACCCAAACTATTTTTCAATACCTTTGGTAGAAATATACCCTCAATTATTTTTACTACATATTTTCTCTATACCTTTGTTAGTAATATACCCTCAACCATTTTTGTTACATATTTTCTCTATTTCAAAGAATTTTCGGTACAGATTTCACAAAAAAACTATAAAAAAATTTACCTAGCAACGTACAATTACAATGAAAACTTATTCCCGATCAGTACACATAGGTATTTCAACCAAAAAATGCTACCGTGTACTTCTAGAAGCAACATTTTAGTGCTTAAAATTCCACTTCACTATATTTTCCTTCTTCCATACAAAAACCTAACAAGTACAACCTCCTTTATGCTATTTAGTTTGTCCGCTCCCTAAATTACACGAATTCCCAATAATAATGCCCAACTTATCCTTTTACCAGTCAGTAAGTTTATCACTTTCATACTGTGCCCCACGGGTTTCCCCACTTTACAAATAAAACGACTTGCCTTTCATGGAGATAACGCAGGAGTAATTTATATTTTTTCAACACAAAATAATGCAGGTTCAAGTATACACATTTTTCATACAGTCTTATTCGTGCTCCAAAGCATACCACACCATACTGAATTTCATCAGTTTCCAAACAAATAGAACAATTATTTTCTGAAAAAGCACATTCCTTCAGTGTATCCACTTTTCACTAGTGAAATATGTATTTTTCGTCT